>NW_019394208.1:179847-242180 GCF_000648675.2 Cimex lectularius
TGGGGACCGCGGTAGCCGAGTGGTTAGCATGAGAGACTCTTACGCTGCGGTCGTGGGTTCGATTCCCACCGTCGCCTCTGGCCCTTTTTTCACAATAACCCCCCCCAAATTGTCACATGGCTAATACGCATAGTTCATAACGAAAAAAAAAAAAGATTATGTTATTTTATAAGTAAAATATAATAACATTGATCTCTAAAAGAATAATTGAAAATTCAATTCACTAAAAAATATAATTTCTTCAATAAATATGTATAATGCTTATGCAATAGAAAAGTGTATGCAAATCTCTGGACCCATCTGATCCATCATAGTGTTAAACTCTTTACTTTAAGCTGTCAATATTGTATGTTCTTTGGGTTTCTTGATTAATTCAACAAAATTTTCAAATGCCCCTTTTTTTCTTTTTAGAGTGACTATAATGTTTTTACTTACGGCTAGCCATTGGGTTAATTTTTGAAACAAATGCTAAGATTTTTATTTACATGAATTATTTGCCTTTAGGAAAGTGAGGCGTCAGTTGACTGGAATTCAGTTGAGAAGAGCGGCCAGGAAACCATGGAGGAAGTTGTCAGCAAAAGGCATGGAAGATATGGTGGTTGTACTAGAATGACAGAGCGAAATGTGGCGGGAATCCATGCGCCCGCCACATTGAAAAGCAGAAGAAATGAAGAATTGAGTGGATGGAAGAATTTAATTTTGGTGTCGTATAATTTGTAAATATATGTTCCATTTTTATTTATATTTAACTGTAAGTAGGAAAATAGGAGCAGTTTGAAAAAAGTACTTTGATAACCTTTGTATTGACTGTTGTATTTTTTAACATTTGTACTGACTGTTGTATTTTTTATTTATCCTTTCTTCCTTTGCTTTTCTTTTTTTTTCTATTTTGTGAAGTTTTTTTATTATATTCTATAATCTAATCTGTACATTGAAGTCTGAATTAATCGGATATAGTAAATTAAACTATCCATGATTTGTTATTTTTAAAAAAAACTTGATTGGTTATGCCTATATAAAGACAAAGATGAATGCCGGAACTGCCACCAGTATATAGCAATTGTTCGAATGAATTGTGACAGGTCATAAATATGTTATACAACAGCTATAATGCCTCATTATTTTCTTCTGTGAAGACTGGCATATACAATGTATAATTGTAATACATTTCCTCTTTTTTGCAAGAGGCTAATTCACATTTTTTGGCCTTCGAATAGTTTGGTATAAAGGATTAAAGGCATTACTGGATAGTTAACGATCGGTTCGGAAAATTTACATTTTTACCTAAGTGAAATGTGTAATGTATATTCATTTTATTTCGAATTTTGATAAATGTTAGATCTACATTTATGTGGTACTGAGCAACATATATACCCAATATCGCTTTTTATATAATGGTAAATTTCATTATTAACTAGTAAAATTTGTCTTTAAATTTAAAAGTAATGCCTTTTGGTCTCTTTTTTTAGTACAAATGTGATTTTTATAGTTTATTTTAGTAATTATATCTGTAGAAATTTAATAGCTCACTGTTTGTGTATATCTTTAGGCAAATCGGTAAATTAATTTATTAATTTCCCTACTGTATATCATGTACAAAATTATTAATTTAAAAAAAGCCCGGGAAAACGTGATATTGTACAAAATGTGTGCCTAAAATTCAGCTTGTTGTAATCAAAAATTATTTGATACTTAACGAGACATTATTTATAAAACTGGTCTTTCTCTCTGCATGTCCAAATCTGCTAGGTCATTCTTCATTTTTTTCCAGTGTTGCATTTTATTTCTTCAGTGTATTGTCTGTAATGTTTTTTCAAATATCCTTGGTGTTCAATCTAATAGCATTAAATATAGTGTAAGATAAAAAAAAAAAAAAAAAAATACCCATTGTAAGTTTGTACATAGGTATCATTTTTCTAATTTATTTTTTAACCTTAGCTAAATTCTTGGGTAGAACATAAAAAAATTGACAAGTACATTAAGTTGATTTTTTTTTTCTTCAGCATTTATAATTGTCATTAATTGTGACTATTAAATTTTTTTCATTTGTTTAGACCAATTGCATCATTCCCAGGATATAAATTACGTTGAGGTTTAGGTATTTTCAACTTATTAGCTTCTTTTTAATTTTAATTAAACAAAGTTTATGTTGTTTGTATTGTTTTTATTACATCGCTTGCTTGTCAGAAATGATTGTCTTAATAAGTAATGAAAACAAGGTTGTGTTGATAAACAGATGATTAGATAAGAACTTAGCACTAAAGATGTATTTATGTTTGTTATTTTTTAATTCTGAAGAAATGGAAATAAGAGTAAATCACTTCTTTTTTTATTGATTTAATTATGTGTTTATAAGTCCTAAGTATCAATAAAATTATTATTATTCTTATTAGGAGTTTTTAATAACAAGGTTGTTACATTGTTTCTCTTTATGAAAAATGCAGACAGGCTTTAGTATGTAAAACTGGTTTACAAGAACAGCCTACCATTTAACACCTCTTAATTGTTTTGAAATGACTTCTTAATTTTTTTCCCCAACATAGGTTATTTTGCAAAATTTAAATGTTTTGTAATATAAAAATTATTATTAACTATCAAAAAGTAAAATATCAAATATTTTTTATCTATGTTTTATAAGTGGTAGTTCTTTTTTTTTTTAAATATACTGAAATTATTATTTTTCTGTAATAGATATATCATTTTGCTTTTGCAAAATTGGGGTGCTTCATTCATTATTTATTGTATTTATTTATTTATTTCGCTTTGTTGGTCAAATTATCAAAATAAACAACACTTTTTGAACTTCTACGTTTAATTACATCACATTGATATATTAAAGATATTTTTGATTCAAGGTGAGCTTTAATATACAATATAAAAATCTTAAATTGTTTCATCCTGTTCGGGTGTATGCACAGTGAACAGTTGTAATTTGATATTATCATCTCAGTGTGCCTGTCTTCACCAGCGCCTCGGCGTTTTTGTGAGGATAGGCAGACCAAGATGAACGGTAAGTATCGAATTACACAGTGTTGGGGAGGGGGTTCCATTGAACGGAGTGTGCAAATTTGCATTTATAATATAATCAGCGATATAATGGTGCAATAAAATTCTTGAACTTTTATAAGGGATCAAAACAACAAAAATGTACACACTTGGCGATAAAATCACATGTTGACAAAAAATGCTTAAGTGTTGGGATTTTTTTGTTTGTTTAAACTTTCAATTCCGCCACTGTTTACTTTTCCTCTTTTAACTTAGAAGAAAATTTATTACATTTCAAAATTTGGCATTGATGTTTTAACGTCTAACATTTTGGTCATTTGTAGAAATTTCCATGAAAAGTATATTGGTAACATTTGTAAGAATTGACATTTTAAAATGAAAGATTGTATTTTATATTCAGTTGTAAACATAGTAATTGTTTACAGTAGGGATTTTGAAAGAATGAAAGAGATTTACTAGGTTTATTTCATTGAATAGTTTTTCTATTTTGAATAAATTGTTGATGCCAGTGAAAACCGATATTTTCCGTTTTACTATATGTAACCAATGCAATAATCAGAATGTGATAGTTTTTTGATAGTGTATTATATTCACTGCAATAAGTTGTAATTTCTATGTCATTTTGGGCAATGACCCTTTTTTTAAACCAGTATGACGCATATGTATATAATACTAATAAATTATGAAAATGAAGCATTTCTTGATAATGATTCTTTACACAGTTGTTTTAAAAAATTGACATTTTAGTAAGTTTTGTTTTAAAAATATGTAACTTTACTTCAAATTTTATTAAAATATTTTGATATTTTTTTAACATGTAGATTCATTTTTACCTACATTAGTATGTATTTATCACATCTTAATTGTATGCAAGAAGTGTAAAATGAATGTTTCCCTTGATTTCAATAGTTCTAGTGCTGGCTAGTGATTTTTCGAGATGTTTGAAAACAAAAATTTCACTCAAGCAACAAATTGTTTCTATGTTTGATAGCTTTTGAAGAAGTACATTTTCATTACTTTCAATGTGTAGTGTTTTCTCGTTTTAATAAGCAATTTCTTCTATGAGTAGTGAACCTTTTTGTAAGAGGTTTGTGTAACATTGATCCACTTTTATTAACTGTGATTTATGTTATAGCTCATTGTAAGAAAAAATAATTAAAGAAGTGACTCTTTAAATGTGCTAACTGTTTCATTTTATATGTCAATTAATTTATCCATCCACTCAATTTTTATTTTACAGTTTTTATTACTTGGGACGATGAAGTAGGCAATATTTTCGTTTTTCTGTTTTAGTAGTACAACAAAAAAAACCCTTTATGTTGACATAAATTTGATGTGCTGCACTTAGTACAAATTTTGAGGAAATAAAATGGAAAATCATCGAAATAATTGTGTCTATATACCGCTGGTTGGTTATTTGCAAATTGTGAACAGACTGACTTTTGGATTGATAAAATGTTAATTCTGTTTTTTATTATAAGAGATGTGCTTTAAATTGATATTCACTATTTGTAATATAATGGTTTTTTTTTGTTAATTTTAATTTGTAAGTGTTTGGTTTGGAAATCTCTAGCACAAATTGTACAAATATATTAGTTGTGCGTTATGTGGTTTCAAAACGTACTTATATATATATATGCTTCAAATTATGTATGTATATATAACAATTTTAATTGCACATCTGCCAAGCACAAATTGTAAATTTATAACAAAAATACGTAATCATTTTTAAGAATATATAAATATTGTTAATGTATGGTGCTCACTTGAGTATTTTCTACTGTAATGTACATTTTTGGCAGTGTTTAATACTGTTGGCGAATATAAAATTTTGTGCCCAACATTTTTTTATTATTCTGTAAATTATAATTTTCCTATGAGTATTTTGTCTAACTCAGCCCTGAAGAATGTTATGTCTTTCAGAAAAAAAAATAAAACTTTCTTAAGTTAAATGTGTAAGGATGTGCGATGATCATTCTAAGTATTATATTACACAAATTTTTGTATGTGTGAACCATTCTTTTGGACATACTTCCCTTCACAACTAAGCTTCAAAATTGATTGATTATTGATTTATATATGCTCAAATCTGCAACACATGTACAGAGTTGAGCCAAACATTTCTTGCAACTCACAGGCAATTCCTGCTTTTGTGTAACTGACAATAAATAACCGACAAGCCTCAAGAGACACACCTCGGATGTTGGCATTCCAGCCAATGAGGTTGGGTTCCAGGGGCTACCAACAGTTAGTTCATTTGACCCATTCCCTGTTTACATTTTTTTCACTCAGGTGGAGTACTTCTTGATGTCCATGTTTGTCGGATATGAACTCAACACATTTTTTTTATTCTTCACACTATTGTGAGAGGTTTGCTTGCCGTCTAAGCTCAGACAATAGTTCAATTGACAACACAGAGGAAAGGCAGGCCAAAATGATCGGTAATGACTAAATTACAATTTTTGATTCCAAGGATTTTTTGTTTATGTTCTGTTTGTACATTTACAGGTTTTCAAGTGTATCCATATTTTAATTCATGTAGTTTTTTAAACTTGATATCTTCCTGTGGTCTGCAGGGTGAATGACCAATATATTATATATCATCACATATACCCACAAATTACATCAAATCTAATTTATGGCAGATGGGGTACTCAATATTCCATTCCTGGCCCTCGCACACTAATAAATACAATCAATCTCAATAAACTGAAAGAAACACAAAATGATAGGAACCCATTATCCCATTATGAGAATTATGCTGGAGCATGACAGTGTGGGCGGTCTCTTGGGTCTTCTGTTCCTATTTTTAGAGGAAACAAAACCATTTTACTCTATATAGTACTTTATATATANCATAAATGCTACATGCTCTCTACATGGTGCCAAGGAATGGCACCCTTCAATTAAGTGGAACACAACAAGCATCCTTCTCTGAATGCGAGCTTTGGCCCAAAAGTAAGTGTCTGTTGGTCAACCTTGCATGGCCTATCCTTAATCAGGTTAAGGATAGTGGATAAGGATGGGGGGGGGGCATAAGACCAATTCTGACTTCCATGCAGTGCACCCTGGCAAACACCTCAATGCTGCCAGCACCCCACAGGGAGAGAGCTGGTGCATCGAGGAAGGTTAAAAGGGTCCAATGACGACCCTAATCCAAGTTGTAATGTGAACCGTGATGAAGAATAAATGACATGATGAGGTAATAAAAAATAGTATCTGACATGGAGCTTTCAGAGAACCAGCCAATACCCTGTTGTATCAAGGCTTATTCCAGCATGCAGGGCTCACTGGGGCTGACATCTTACAACCCTAGCTACTTGTGGGAACTACATACATGGCGCCCATTAAAGGAAAACCAAACACCCAGGACAGGTCAACCCAACCAGGCAGTAGTGCCAAACAGAAATACGTTCCCTTCAAGTTAAAAAGCAGGGAGGGGATTGATTATATGAGCCCACTCAAAAGGATTCAAGTCTAGCAGCGGATAGAGCGAATGGAGGAAGGCATCCCACATAGGGATACAAATTCCACTTCAGCCCAATGATAGAACAGGGAGGAATAAGTGTACTTCAGGTCAACCTCCAGCATGCAAGAGGTTTGACAGGGAGGACCTGGATGTTGCTCTGGTCCAAGAACCTTGGGTACACAACAGGACTGTGAGGGGAATAAAACCACAACAGACACAGGTAATATACCAGAGAAAATCAACAAGACCCCGGGCTTGTATAGTGTTTAATGCAAGAATTAGCTGCACACTAATACCGGAACTATGTTCCGGTGGGGTACGAACGGGTACTATGCGCCTCCAATAGCCTCTAATACCCAACTCCGACTTTCCACCTTCACGAAGCTTATGCGGGTGTACCCTGTTATCTAACAAACGGAAAGAGGGGTATGGAGGGACAGGAGCTGGACCTGACACCTCCTAATCCTAAACCCAACACCTTACCCCTCTTCCCACCCTACACCCTATCCTAGCCCCACTCTCCAGCCCAAATCCAAGGTGTTATGCGATCCGTGCCGATGGATGAATGGCACAGGNAGGGAACCAAATTGCAGCAATAACAGTCAATGACTTGATGCTTCTGAGAAGAAGGATTGAGTCTATTGACTAAACTAGGGAACTGGGAAGGTACAATAAGCCAGAAGGCTGCAGTGCCCGGGGAGTGCAAACCCCGCTTCCTGGTATCCTTTTCTACCATACCATACCATACCATACCATACCATACCATGTTCCGGTGACTTGGTACAGCAATCCTCACAGCAAAGTCTGGGGCGGGGAAAGAAGATAGCTTACCTGTTCGGCCTACTTCCCGAGAGAGGAGGCCCATCCAAGTTGCTGGACAAGATTATGAGGTACTCCAGGGAACAAAACACGAAATAGTCATAGGATATGAATCAAATGCTCACCACATTATATGGGGAAGTACATCCTAGGTGAAGGGTCAAACATTGCTAACTTAGGCACAGAACCCACCTTCATCACCTGATGCAGGCAAGAAGTCTTAGACCTGACAATTACTTCCCAAATGGCTGATAAAAATATCTTAAACTACTGGAATGTATCCAGGAAAGCTTCAAATTCTGAACAACATACAGTAACCTCAGGAATACCAATTGGATAGGATACAAAAGAACCCTCCAACAATACTTACAGGAGGTAACCAACACCACACTTGGCTCCTACACCGGAAACTGCACGAAAAAAGAAGACTAAATAAACTTAAAATAGGCTGGTGGAACAAACACTTAGAAGGATTGAGAGCTCAAGTAAGAACTTTATTCAACTGAGCCACGGCCCATAATGAGTGGGATACATGCAGAAATACATTGACCACAACAAAAAAATCTGAAAATGGTACAGGAGGCAGGTATGCTTCTTCACAAAGACAGATGGAAGCTTCACAAACAGAAGAAGAAACAATCTCTCTTGAACACTCAGGAGGAGGAGCTCTCTATTAATTCCCACAAAACCATAATGATTCCATTCACAAGGAAGAGGATAATAGGAACCCGAAAAACTCCAAGTCTAAACGGGACACTGATCCCATTTTCCAAGGAGGCCAAATATTTAGGGATCACACTAGAACAGCGGCTAACATGGAATCCACATTTAATTAAAACCACCAAGAGAGCCAAAATTGCCTGGGGGAGATGCAGAAGGCTGTGCGCCAAAAACTGGGGATTAAACCCCACAATGAGAGCCTATACACCTGTGTCTTAAGACCAATGTTGATATATGGGTCTGTGGTGTGGTGGACCAAGACTCTGCAGGCCAAAGCAATCTGGTTATCAAGCGGCAACCAAAGACAAGCTTGTTTCAGTGTCACTGGATGCCCCACGCCAACTATGGCCATGGAGGTGTTGTTAAACCTCCCACCACTTCATATTTTAATCCAAGGAGAAGCCAGAGCAGCAGCCCACAGACTCATAAATGGACAACTATCTGCAAGGATAGGACATGTAAATAAATAATGGAAACTGAGGAAGAAGATACAGGCAGATGCCATATTCGGCATGCCAATCGATGACAATATTCCAAAATACAATTTTACTAAAAATTACAAGGTACTGATACCAGAACGAGAAGAATAGGCCAAAGGAACTCCTATTAGTACAATGACAGCTCCAAAACCGACAAGGGCATGGGAGCTGGAGTCTTCGAGATGAATCCAAAGACCAAACTGACGATAAACCTAGGTAAATATGCTACAGTTTTCCATTCTGAAAGCATTGTGATTGAACACTGCGCCCAGTAAATAAAAAGGCAAGGAATACGTTCCCAGAAGATTTGACGTGTTGCCAAAGAGGGGGGCCATTCATGGATTCTCTAGGCCCTGAACCCTACTGTGGCTTAGCATCCTGCCACAAAAGAGGATACATCTTAAAATGGTGTGGTTACAAGTCCAAAACCTGGTGTAACAATACCACAGGCATGAGGCATACAAAGAGATTCATAGATGGGCCTTCCGCAAAACTTACAATGGAATTACTGGAAAGCAACCACAACTGAATCAGGATTCTGGTTCAATGATCCCAGTTTTTCAGGGACTTTAGGCAGTTTTCGACAATTTTTGAGTGAACTTGTAGGGTTAAAGAGTCTTTAGAACTGCCTGGCTGTCTGAAAGAATTAACATTGTGCACCTTTAATGTTTTGGAGATGTTTTGGTAAGGGTTCTTTAATCTCGAGTTTACAACGGCTGGCACTTCTAGAGGTCACCGTTTTTGTTGGTCATACTCATTTTTGTTTTGTTTTGACTCATTCTGGGATTCAGGATTTCTATGTTTGATCCCAATTTTAGATTCTGGGCCTATATATTGTTTTGCAGATCCTACTTAGGGCGGTATGTCTCAATGTTTATCACCCAGAACTCCTTTGAGTTCAGGCATTCAACTCTATTGTCAGGCGTTGGGTTTTCCCAGGTTTTTGAGATTTTGGGTAAATGCAGTTTTATGCATTTAGTATTCTTAATTTAATAATATAATAAAATGTGTTGTTAGCTTAATGGTTTTATTTATTTATAACATTTGGTGATCACATAAACTTACATAAAACAACAATCATAACAAAAACATCCATAACATAAAAGTTTTATGCACTGAATATCAACGCATATACATAGATGAATGTATATATAAAAGATATACAATGTATAATGTATATACATAACAAGAATAATATAGTATTTTTACACTTTAAATTTGTTAACATTGTTTAAAAATATATTTTTGTATTTCAAAGACAAGTTTAAGCTCTAGTAAAACATAAAACATAATTTTTACCTTAATATTTTGAGCAACATTTGAAACATTTTGGCTAATATTTATCTCGCACAACAAAAAAATTATATTTGGCCATAAATTTTGGATCGAAATTTTTTTAGAGTAGGTAAAAGTAGGATTAACCTTGTTGTTAAACAAATAAATTAAAAATTATTAACGACTTGTAGTAAATTTTGGTAGTTTGTAATTACTATTTTAGTTTGGTACAATAAATTTTGTTTTAACATGTTGACAGCAATTGTTGAGTCAGTGTTTTAAAGTAGTTAAAACGATTTAGTACTAACTTTAATTTAAAGACTTTTTTGTACTACGAGGTTTGTCACACATTTGTAATGAAACTGTTAGAAGAAAATGTTACAGAAGACCCTGAAAGTACTTAAAGGTGTGTTAAGATTTAAATGTAACATTTTTGCCTTTTTAACAAATACGATAATGTTCACCCATCTAATATTTCATGCAGAATGAATGTGAATAAAGAAAGATAAAATGTCACGGTTAGCTTAATTTAAAAGTAGGTAAAATTTACAATAGATCGATAAAAGAAAATGATTTTACTTTTAAATCCTCTGTACCAAAATTATAATTTATTTTCACAACACAGACTGGTTCAATATAGAGCAAATAAAAAAATTAAAAACCTTAAAACTACACAACAAATATGTTCTAATAATCACATTTTGCTTTGTTAAATCGTGCCTTAAATCCCTGAAAGAAAATGTTTTCCATATCATTTCATTGTAAAATAAAATACACTATCAACTTCTTTAAGAGGGAATGGGAGAGAGAGAGAGAGAGAGAGAGAGAGAGAGAGAGAGAGAGAGAGAGAGAGAGAGAGAGAGAGAGAGAGAGAGAGAGAGAGCGAGAGAGAGAGCTATGTACAACATATAAAAGGTATTAAGAACAAATCAATCTCAAAGATATATGAGATCAACAATTTTTAATGCATCCATTAGACAATGGTATACCATTTGGTATTACCGATTAATTCAGATCATAATGTCCATATACAATTGTTTTAAACATAAAACACTTTGAGAGAAAATGATTTTGTTTCTATACAATTTACGATGTCATGTATGCATATTAATCTTTCAGCATTATTCAAGAAGCTCGATTTATTATTTCATGCAAATAATAAAAGTTGACCGCATCAAAAGAAATTTATAAATGCATTCTATTCCTAAATGACTTTTCAATAAAAAGGTTTTTCATTTTTTTCCAAGTAAACATGTAAGACATGCTTACTACAATCATTTACCAGTTACAGTTTGATAATCAGAAGCTGACTAATGTAAAATAATTACTACTGTATTGAAATAACATTTAGATTTTTTTAAATGTTCTAAGTTTTAGAAAAATTGCACTATTTTTTTACATTTAATAATTTACAATGTTATATAGTAGTTATAACCCATAACAGATTGATAAATAAAAAGTATTTAAAGTATATTGATGTTGAAATTTGAAAGAGAAACGTCAAGACGAGGATGGAACATCTTACGGATATTTATCAACAGAGTTGATGGAGTGTGTTGGTCTGTGAGTTGGCAAACTCATTCACTCAGCACTTAATGGGTCTTCACTCGTGGGTTTGTTGAACTACTCTAACACTTTCAGCAATGTGTCACCTTCCATGAGGGACTGTCTTGTAACATAGTCTGTATAGGGTATATGCTGTTGATCATGGTTTTCGTTGGTCAGCAGTGTTGTCATTTATCATTATTATTTCTGTTATTATTTTTATTATTATTATGTCTGTAAGTAAAAGTACTTAATTTACTACTTAGTAAAGTATTAAAACCTATTGATGATCTCAATTTAACTTTCTATATAGCACCAACTTCTCTACTGACATAATGACTTTCATAATTGTAACTTAGGCCCTGCTTTTCATAGCTTTAGACAAATCATCCAAAAAAGGAGAAGAGAATTGGGTTCAATACACACCCCTGTCTAACTCCTAATAGTTGATTTTTTTCTCTTATACTTGTACAGTAGTTTAGTGCTAACTGCATCCCCTCATCACCTATCCTTTTAGCACCAGCCTCAGCTTCATTAGTATTTCTTTTTTTTTCATTCCTTGAAGATTAGCAATGATTTTTGCTAGGCAAGTATCACGTTTGCTTTTGTTTCTTGCTTAATATGTAAGTTAATATGCTCACTGGTTCTGATGGTTTATAATGTTTTCCTCTTTGAAGATGCTGAAACATGTTTGATTAGTTCAACAAACCCGCAAGTGAAGATGGACCCAATAAGTAATCCAGTGCTGGTTTTGCATGATTTGTCAGTAGGTTGATCATCTTTAACCATCCTGATTCACTTATTCTTTGATTAGACACATGTTTGATATATCTATAGTGATTTAGTTGTACACTGAGATGTAGCAGCGAGCACAGAAAGACAAGGATGATCGAGGATGATTAAACTGAGTGTAAACAATGAACATCTCAGAGATCAAACATCGCTTCACATAATGCATTGAACAAAAGCCCAAAATCCAATATCCAAATGACTTGTTGGTAGGATGTCCACAATATACTGAAATTCACATGTTTAGCAAAAATAATATGTGGTGAAGTTAGTTATGACAATTATTTCAAATATTAAAAACAATTAAAATTCATTTTGCTTATTGAGCAATGAAATTCAATTCTTCATGCAAATGAGCAAAGAGTCCTAAATAAAAATTTAAAAAAAAAACATTGAAACCCAATAAATATATCAAATTTAAATGCTTTGTGAATTATCCTTTTAACAATTTAGTATGATCATTTGTTTTTAAAATTTGGGTTATCGACTTGCCACCCAGTTGCTGTAGGCCCAAATTTATAAACTAGCCTTCGACCAATAACTGGTTGAAGAACTTGGCTCTTGTAATAGTACCTATAAACAGACAAGCAAACACATGAATGAGATTTATTTTTACTTTTACAACAGTTTTATTTTAATATACCAAAATTGTTATTTTTACAAATTTAAAAATATAATAAAACGGCATTTGATTGAGTCTAGTAATCGGGCTTGCTTTGGAAACTGAAGAACATCCTCTTATTTTCTTTCACTTGACTTGCATAATCTGCTTATTCATCTCAGTCAGGAGAATTCTGCCTTATCAGAGGGCTGGGGACTGATAGAAGCTATGCTGGAAATGTCCCCTTACGGTACATAGTTCAATTTTGCAATAAAAATCATGTAAAAATGCAGATATTTTTTAAAATTAATTGTAACAGGTCAAATGATAATCCATGCAAAGTGAATGACAGCTAATTTCTTTGCGATTTCAATTTCTACTCATGTCATATTTGCAAGCAGGGTAAGTGGGCCCTAACTCTAACCCTACTTAACCTAATTAACTGATTAATTAACCTTAACTGATTCCTAACCTAATGTCCTAATGTCTCCCTTAATGATAAATGGTCCAACGAAAATTTATCCATGTTACTAATGTGTTAATAACGGGGAAAAATGTTAATTTGAATAAAATACCTTGTAATTTGTAAATTTGAAGGTTAATCAGGTCAGAATTCAGAATGAGCACAGTTAACTGATAATATTTGATGTATTGAACATGATTTAATTAATTTAAACTGTACCTCATTGCACGGCTTAATTTCTCATAATTCATATCTGGGTTATCCTTTTTAGTACCCCACAGTTTGGCAACTTTATCACTCTGAACAAATCGGAACATCCCTTCTTCATAATTGTCCCAAACAATAAGGCTTGGGCAATAGTCTCTGTTTTTAAGGAGGTCTCTTAAAAATTCCCACAATCTACCTAATTTTTCTGAAAAAACAACAACAAAATAAACATAGTTATTAACAAAGTAAATAATAAAGAAACAAAACAATGAGTACAAATAATAATTAAAAATAAAGGCACACTTAATTTAGTTTTGTATTTTTCTGTCTTGACACAAATGGTAGTACAATCATAACATTAAATATCAGTTAAATACAAGTAAATACAGGTTTAAGTTAGCCACTTTATACAAAAACAATATACTTACCAGGTTTCTTTTTTCTTTTTGTTTGTCCTTTTGGTCTACCTCTCATTTTTTGCTTTGGTTGTTGAGGTGCAGGTGAATCTGGATCACTGATTTTTGCATCTTTTACAATAAATGTTGCATGTTATAAAATTTTTAAATTAAAACTGTTCAAGTGGTATTCAAAGAATGATTTACTTTACCTAATGCTGTGTCATTCTGTTTACTTGTGTTACACGAGTAATTTATTTTTGGCGGTTCGGTTTTGTCTAGACACATTAACACAGGTGCATTTTCTGGTTCTTCTATTTCTCGGTTTTCATGTTTGATGCTCTCTGAAGCTGTTTAAAATAGAAAAATTGTTTTATTATTTAAAAAAAAGTTACAAAATTAAAGAGAACTTACACTGTTCAAAGTTAAGAGGTAAAGTTTCATCTTGCGTTAATTTTATTTCTTGCAGTCTTTTATACAATGTAAGTCCGTAGTTCATATCACACTGATTGAATTCATGAGATGTAAGGTGAAAAAATTTGTTGCCATCAAATGAAGCAAATTTTTCGCTGCAGATTTCTGTGCAACAGATATTGAGCTGTCGGGCTTCACTATTTAACCATTCTACAATATCTCTTTTGTCCCATAATTTTACAGGTTTTGTCCTCCAGCCATCTACGCTATCACTGGGCAAATCATCTATAAACAAAACAAAAAATATAGTAAAACATTATTACATTTTGTAGCTCATGACTACCTTGTTTATTATTTAAATCCTGGCGATTATCAGTCGGTTCAACAGAATCTGAGAGGAGGGGATTCGTCGAAATCAGGCAGTTGTTTTCTGGATATGGGTTGTCCAAACTGAAGGTCATAGCTGAACCCAAATTAGTGGAAGGATAATAGTTGCTGATGAACTCATCTTCACCATTCTGTGAATTAAATAATAATGTAAACATAAAAGTTCTTTACACTGTGCTGAAAAATTGAAATTTGTGCAAGAAGTTTGTGTGTTATATAAAAAATATACATATTTTAAACTTGAAATTTCACAAAAACTGGCAAACACATTGCTACAGTTAGACTGGGTATAACTCAGAGGAGCAATAGGGATATAAGCTGGTCACTGGCATCTGAGAAAACACCTGTATAACATAGGTATATCTAATAATGATTTCATTTGTAGGCTATTTAATGAGGAGGAAGAAACCGTCACCTATACTATCTTCAAATGTGAAGCAACTACTCAATGGAGACCACCTATAGTACCACGAAGACCCAGCAAGAAGAGTTGCAGCAATAACCTACTTCTTAAAAGAAGGATCAACTTAATTGAAGTGAACTATGAAAGTAGGAAAAGTACATTAAGCCAGAAGGCTGCAATGTTTGTGGAATACAAAAACCCCCCACTTCATAACTTCCTAAATAGTAAAGTTCCATTAATTTATCTTTCTTATAAGGTTTTATTCTGTAAGGCTTTAAAATATGGCAAATTACAATATGTTTTGTATCTTCAATTTCTTGTTACTTTAAGTTCTACTTAACCTTGTTGGTTCTACTACCACTTTACAACTTTTAAATTTGATCATGTTGTCACAACAAATATATGATTTTGAGTTGGTGTAAATACAAATATCAGTTTGCATCGCCAAGGGTCTTTTGTTTATTTAAACTTAAAACTGTCATGATTATTCAATCTGGTATTTTGTTATACGGTATACATTACGTTCCTCTTTTTTTTTCTTCTTTTTTTTTTAAGTAAAGAATAATAGCGTTTTTAATTAGAGGTCTGCCTTTGTAAACATTTCTTTGTAGTGTTTTTTTAAACTGCCTAGACCTTACATAATTTTTCCTCATTGACTCAGTCATCTCACCTTTATCTTGCTATCATTAACTCAAAAGGAATTCTACTGGTTATTGAACAAAAGGGGTTCAAAGCTTTCAAATTTCTTCTCTCAACTTCTGTTTCACTTATTCATAGTAATAATGTCTAAATTTAATATGCAGGTTTCACCAAGTTTATTGGACTGTATAGTATACCACTTAGGAAAAAGAGACATTACAAAACTCATAAATGCAGTTAGACTCAACCAATGAGTCATAAAGCTGGAGTGCGACTCCAACAGACATCACGATTAGCGAGTCCAACTATATATCATCATACATAAATGACAAACCCAGGTTATTAAAAAAATCAATTATTTTCAAGTGTAGCAGTGATAAACTCAAACGAACGAATGCAACACTCGTTAAAAAGAAGATATGCCACACTTATTAGCGAGATGCCCTGTACTTAAAGAATTTGGTCAAGAAGTATAGGAAGTTGGTTTTGTGTGAGAGTGAGTGATACAAAATGGTATGAACATGGCCTTATTCTGAGGACCAATATTGGTCTGTGCAATCTTCGTCATTGCCTAGAACTATTCGTTAAGCTTAAGGCTTTTTATCAGATCCCAAAGCTTTGCTAAAATCCTTGTGGTTTTGGCTTTTCCTTTCCCACGAGTAGGGATCTCAGCCAGCATAGGCCTTCACACCAACAGAGAACATATTCCACTGTTTATTCTTCTTCAATAATATCTGACTTATTTCTGGGGCTATGAATCTTTTCAAAGAAAGAATCATAGCCAAAGAAGGTTGAGTCATACACGTTGTTTAGAGCTCTCCGGCTCCTATCTGAACAATTTTTATCTGAACGAGTTATAATTATAAACAAAATAAAGTGCCGTACAATTATTATAAACAAACCAATGTTGAACAAGGATTGATTCTATAAAAGATGACTAAACATTCGTGGTCGATAATTCTTTCATTTCCTGCTTTAAACCAAGAAAAAAATGGATATTTACTTTTTTAAGGTAAATAACAATGCGAGGTGAATTAAAATCTAATCTGCAGAATCAGATCATATTACAAATGTGATTTCAATTTTTTTTTTCACACGGTCACAACACTAACGCTAATGATAGCGCTGCACCCGGAGGACACGTGCCATGAGAAAGGAGTCAATGCTGGCACTCAATGTGAGGCATTAAGGGGAGGAGGTCGCGAGGCCATCGTCGATTAAGGCAACGTGACACGGGTTCTCTGGATGGGAATTGTACAGAGAGAACTCCGGCAGTAGGGTAGGGTGGATCAAGAGGTTGATGTGAAACTTTTGGAATCGGGAACGGATCACTTCGTTGACAAAAGGAATGTTGAGGTCGTCGTTGATAGTACGGTTAGTGACGTAACGTAGTAAGGAGCTTTGACAGTTTGTCTGACGACTTTTGATTGGAAGGATTGGATGCGCTGGATGTTGGATTGATTGGCAGAACCCCCACAGTTCCACTCGATATGTCCCAATTGGTCGCAGTAAGGTCTCGTATAACGTTAGTTTAGTTTTGACGGTCAAGGCAGATTTTGGTCCTAGAAGTCTTCGTAGCCGTCCAAGTCTTCCAGTGAGTTGCTGTCTCTTAAAACATGTATGGGGATTACATGTCAGTGTGCTATCTAGGTACTTGTATTTGAATCAAGTATTTGACTTGAATGGAAGTGGTATCTCTTTGTTGTTGATGTACAATGGAGGGCAAGTCTGTTTTCTCAATGTGAAAGTACATTGAGTATATTTTTCTTCATTCAGTCTTGTCCTCCACTTTTTGCACCAGTCTTCGATAAGCTCAGGGTTCTTGGATGTAGGAGGCAGCTTGGATAGGATTCGAGGTAGAGGACAACATTGCGAGAGAAAAATAAAGATATATTCAATTTGTACACTTTTTCAAATAAGTGAATCACTCCACTTGGTATGTCAAATAAGAATAAACATGATCAATTCTTTTTTTGCGCATGGGTAATGGGAGAACCTAAACTCATTATAAAAAATAAAAATAAAGAAATAATTTTTTAAAGCTACACGTGGAACGTAAAACCCGGATGAAGAATGGCATTACATAACACGAGATTGTCTCCATCTGGGTTATTTTATGCCGTCATTCGCAATTTATCATTATGGGTCTATTCAAAGTTATAAATTTCTTGTATGAACCTTTGAGCAGTCAACATCATTTTATTTCTCCAAAGAATTAACTCATTTATTTCGCTAACTATTTAACTTAAATATTTTTCTCAGGGAGCATTCATTTTATTTCCAGTACATTTTTTTTTTATAATTTTGTCCTATGCTTTTTGATATTTTCCTAACTTTTTATTTTTAAATACAAGTTTACAAACTTGTATTAGAGTTTGCGAAACATGAATGAAATGAACTTTTCTCTCGAGGCGAAGCCCCCTGACCCACCAAACAACTTAAATATAATGGGAAAATGGTGCAGAAAATTCTTGGTTATGTCCCTAGAATCTGAAGACATCTCTTTCAATAATTCCAGCCCATTTAAAGTATGCAGGTTTATAAAGAGTTACAGAGAGTTATAAAGTCTTAAAATTTTTCAGGAATGGAACTATCCTTCTTGACATTAACTGTGAAAACGATTAATTAAACCTTCAAAATATTAAAACCTATGAAAATATAAGCGTGGGGGCGTCGGTGGCGGCATCGGTGGCGTTGGCACGGCGCTCATGATTGTAAGGTAAAGGAACCGAGTTGGAATCCAGCGGCCCCGCTTCGAACCCGACATACTTACAAATGGGCTTTTTTCAAAAACACCGGCACCCTGAGGGTTGATATGACCTCTGCCGTTGGGAACCATCGTAAAATATATATACAAACGTGAATTTCACCCTTCATCGCACAATAAATTTTTCAAAGGGCGTCGTTGTGTACGTACATTCCTGAATTGTTACATTGCTCTGAAATAGAAATAATGACGAATCTTAAGGCGTTGAAGTTGAAAGATATTAAGAAGAATGTAAATGGAAAATCTGTTTCCACCCCAACTTTATTTCTTTCCAAAAACATGATATTCCTGAAAAAATAATTTTTGACTTCCTTCAGATCACGGTGCGCCCTTTTACCTGTGTGGTGTTTAGTAACCGTTAGTTAAAAAAACATTTTCATTTTCAAGAAAAACATTTTCTTTATCCTGCCAACGTTTCGATCTTTATTGAGATCATCTTCAGGGCCTGGGATTTATGAACATTGTTTAAATTTTACAAATACATGGAGGATGTGAAAAAACGTTGGCACGATAAAGAAAATGTTTTTCTTGAAAATGAAAATGGTTTTTTAACTAGCGGTCACTAAACAGATTTTCCATTTACATTCTTCTGACTAAACTGAATTGGCTCGTGAAACTGACTTTTTTTATCTCAACTAAAAACCTTGATTAATTGAAAAGAAAATTGAAAACATTCGAAAAAACGAAAAAGTTTATTTCAAACAGGCTGAAATCCTTTACAAACATAGAACGTCTCCTCAAGAAAGACTAAATCTCCTATATTCCCAAATAGATTCATCCTCAAAATCCCTACATATCCCTCATCCTCCTTCCCCTATTCAACCACCTTCCTCTATCCCTCCATCCTCTTCCCCCCGAACCTCTCCTCCCAAAATCCATTGAATCCCTCGAGGATTTAGGAGATTACTAAGCCCACAAACTTGTGCATCATCTCAATCACCTCAATGCAAGCCTGAAAGCAAACGACGCGAACATTTGGTTACTGTCCCGGTTAATTCTAACGGTGGCTCCAATAATCCTCCTCTAATTGTATCACCGTAACTCTCAATTCCTACAATCGTTAATAGGTATCAACCGAAAACACCTGTTACGGTACATAAATCAAAATCCACCGTAAACCTGGACAAGATTAGCTGTAAACGCCCAGTGTAACAAAGCTCAAACAATCCAAATTATCCATCCCAAAACAAGTCAAAACTCCACAAATAAGTGGTACAAAACAAAATATCTGTTATATATAATGTGAAACATTTCATTCCCTTCTAAATACATTTAAAGTACAGAAAGTAAAACTAAATCTGCTGATTAATAATGTCAAATAATAAAAATCCGACATAATAAACCTTTTTGCAACAACCCAATACTTAATCCTACCACAAAATGAAACATCTTAACTTTCTTCAATGGAATATTTGTGGCTTAAACTTTCACCGTAATAATTTACAATATTTAATTTATGAATTTGACCTAACCATTGCAAGTATTCAAGAAACCCACCTTAAGGTCACTGACAACTTTACACTACGCGTGTTGGAATAATAAAAAATCTATCACTTCTTGACCGAACTTATATTAAATTTGTATTATACTTATATTAAAGTTGTGGGGCAACACAATAAATATGCCGTTCTTAATCTTCTTCTTATACCGATTTCCTTCCCCACCCCTTCAAAATCCAACGTATATAAACATAAAACAGCAAAATCTCACTGGAACTCTCAACACGACACGCAAGAATGGCACAATTACACAGAAGGCAAACACATTGAGTGAGTAGAAATACATTGATTGAATATAAAAAATATATTTTGCATTGTATAAATTCACTTTTCCACATCCTAAATGTATTTGTATGTTTGTAAATCCCAGGCCCTGAAGATGATCTCAATAAAGATCGGAACGTTGGCACGATAAAGAAAATGTTTTTCTGAAACCTACATCACACCAGACCGCATCTCACGATTTCTGAATAATTATCGAATAACGGTCACTAATCACCACACACTCCTCTATTAGCTTCTAGCTATCACCAAATTGCTCACACCTGCTCCTTAGAAAATTAGTATCTCAAAGACAACATTGGTTTCTCGTATCAGGTATACTGTTACCCCCTCTCCACTGTGGCTTCCGAAATAAACGAAGTACTACTTACACTCTTGTCTAATGGATTCCTTCCGTAAAAAGAAAACCTGGCCGCGACTAATTTTTGATACACTTGTTGATCTTGGTACCTCTGGCCACTTTCTGAATTTTAACATCAACGTCCTGCACGACAGGTCCTTTAGGGTCCGCTGGGGTAACACCCTATCTGTCGAATACACCCAAGAAAACGGCGTCTCGCAAGGATGTGTCCTTATGGCAACGGTCTTTTGTATTTGCATCAATCAAATCCTCACTGCAATCGATTCCCCGTTCCAAGCAATGTTATATGCAGACGATCTTGTAATATTTTACAAGCATAAAAACATTAGTTCCCTTCACCCAGGGCCACGGAGCTCGGGTCCGCCGACGCACTGTTTCAAGGCCTAAATGACCAGTGAGGTCGCTGCCTTAACAAAAAAAAAGTTAAAAACAAATAAAAAGTTTTATTGCAACAAAATACAAAGAACATGGTTACGTCAACTAAAATATATAATTTATATATGGCCTATACGTAAGTAATACTGCTTATTAAAAATTCATGAACTCTTCCACGACGCTTAAATGAAGGCATGTAATCAGAATTTTTAACATTACATTTATAAAACTCATTTCTATCATTAATTCGCGTGTTTTTCATTGTGTAGTGGAAATCGCTTGCTCTTTTAGTTCCTGACCAGCATATGTTTATGCTTAACAGCAAAAACTGCTAAGGGCAATGCTTTTAGAGAAGAAAAATTGCTATATCTAAGCATGGCAGTGTCAGAATTCTTAATTTTTGTAGAAAACTCTCAATGTGAGTCGCGATACCCAGCCCAGGACATTTAAAGTTTCGGATTATTTGAGAAAAAATTATTAAAAGCATCTGAAACGGCTTTGGGGTTAGACTCGACAGTTGCAGTTTTGGTGCAGTTTCTGGAACTTCGCAGTTTGTGGTAGATTACTTTAGAGAAAGAATCGACCTCTTTACGACCTACGCACCCTCGGCCAGTATAGGTCTAGTGTGCATCTCCAGTGTTGTCTAGAAATCTTCATTACGTTTACGAAGTTTTACCGGATCCCAAAGCTTTTTCAAGAACCTTCCGAGTGCTCCTTTAGGCCCGGGCTTTCCTTGCTCAGGAGAAGGACTCTCAGCCTGCACAAGACTTTGCATCAACAGAGGACGTGTACCGCTGCCTCTTCTTCTTCCTGGCAGTATTTGCGGAGACTTGTTTCTGCTGCTCCGAATGTTTATGGCTCTGCAATCTGCATTGCTGCAAATCCAGGAAGTCGAAACAATGAAGTATATAGGAGTGTTGCTGGATAGAAGGTTTTCTTGGAACAAACACGTGAATATGGTTTATAAAAAAGCGTCTCGACTAATCAACGTATGTTCCAGACCAGCAAATGTTTGTTGAGGCCTAGAAAGTAGTGCCCTTGAAATTATTTATAAAGGTGCGATCCCATTCTACAGTATGCTATACCAGCGTGGAGTAAGCTCCGTAGATTCCAAGTCTAATATTACAAAGAGTAATTAAAGCGTCTGAGACTATATCATTTGAAACTGCGAGCATTATAACGGTATTTCCACCTAATGATGATGGTAATGATGTTGATATGAATATGGATGGAAGTCGGGGGGTTTTTCCCCAAGCACTGCAGTCGAACTAATGAAGAATACTTATCTGAATTAATGAAGGTGATACTAAGAGCCGCCACACCGATAAACTTGTACACAGCTGGTAGCACCTAAAGGTGAATTCAACATATATGAGTCAATTAACGGTCGAAAGTATAAGAAGGTCCCTATTCACAGCTGCGTATCCCAGAAAAGCACGCCTGTAAGAGGATCGAGAAATGGAGACGACCCCGAGCATGTGGAAAAAAAGAGGACCAACTTGGAATCATCCGGCAAAGGACCCAGGGCCAGGGGCGCTACCCTCCGGAGGACTTCAAGAAAGACGATGGGTACCTCTAAACTACCCCCAAGTGCTCCTGTCGGATGGGCAACTAGATGCCATCCAGGATTGTCTGTTGAGAAAGATAATGCACGTTGAAGGCACCATAAAATCAGCCTTTACTGGACTAATATACAAAAAAGGGTGATAGCCTTAAATGGTGCAGGCATCGCCTCAGAAGCATGGATAAAGGAGAAGGAGCTAACACCCTTGGAAGGCGCCAGGCTGCGGATGGTAGAGGATAAAGACCTCCCACGACCGCAAATATTAGTGGGATGCTTCCCAAATTATGACAAAAAAAGACAAAAACGAAAATATCTTACGCTTCCTAAACAAGCAATATAAAGGCCTCCAAGTACAGACCTAGAAAATTGTTCAAAGTAAAGAAGAGGTAACAATAGTGATCCTTCCTATGGCCATTGATCAGAGGTCAACAGAAGCCTTAAAGAAAATGGACATAGTTAATTTTCGATTTGGCACAGCAAAGTAATTGCTACAAGATCCATTCGGGGATTTGCTGAACAGAATATTCCAGTTTCAGAACTACAACGTATAGCTTTTTATTATATGAATGACAGTAATTTTTGGACGAAATCTTTGGACGGAAATCAGGGAAATTAAGAACTTTAGGGGCATATTTAAAGTGAAGCCTCTATGTGCATACCATCAACAAATCGATATATGCCTTCTTTATAGTTATAGAAACATACTGTTAAGGAGGGGAGGCCAAAGAGTTTTTGATGAAAAATCTTTACGACTGGAAAACACAAAACAGACACACATAGAACAACAGCATTGAATACTGTGAAGGTAGTTTTCATTGGGAGATTATCATTAAAGCATAAAGCCAGCCCAGATGCGATTAATTCCCATTTTAGCTGCAGATGACACCTGCGTCAAACAACGTAGGAAGAAGAGAGGCATAAGTGTACTGTTTGACAATTTCAATGGTAATTTGCCTGTCTTTCTAACCTCAGATTCCATTTTTACAATTATTTTCTAATACTTGTATGTGAGTCGTGAGTTAAGAGTTGAAGGAACTGCCCCAGCTGACTCTGCATTACGACTTCATATAAACCTAGCGCTTATCTCAAACGGCGCGTATTCTCTCCCCGTTCTTCAGGCGTACGACTTCTGACGATTCTCTCGCATTTTTCTGTCTTGTAATCTTCTTTATATGTTTTAAAGTAAAATAAATCTTTTTAAAAACGGCCTTTGGTGTTCCAAACATATAACTGGCGCCCGAACAGGGACAGCAGAAGTTCACAGATTTTAGTAAGTCCATTTGACCTATTAATTTCACTATTATTGCGCGATCAATTTCCCGCATTGGAACGTGAGCATTAGCTCTTAATCCGCTGTCTGAAAGAACAAACGCTAAATTGGCCGACTTTAAAACATTGAAGTAGAGAAGAAGATCTACTCTGGACGAAGAGAGAAATACATCGCAGAAAATTTCTTCCTTCTACGGGCAGATCTACAAGCAGAGGACTCCTTCTACATTACCAGAAGAAGATTTACTCTGGACGAAGAAAGAAATACATCGCAGAAAAATTTCTTCCTTCTACAAGCAGACCTACAGGCAGAGAACTCCTTCTACATCGTCGGAAGAAGAACCAGAGATACGTCACCAACATACTGTGAGTAATTTTGTTATATCTCATCCTGAAACATATATTAAACGTCCCATCCTCAAATTAACAAAAAATANGCGTATTCTCTCCCCGTTCTTCAGGCGTACGACTTCTGACGATTCTCTCGCATTTTTCTGTCTTGTAATCTTCTTTATATGTTTTCAAGTAAAATAAATCTTTTTAAAAACGGCCTTTGGTGTTCCAAACATATAACTGTGGACGGCGGTGGCCGAGTGCTTAGGGTCCGACTCGTATTTGCCACACTAGCGGTTCTGGGTTCGAAACCCTACATCCCTTGGCTTTTTAATTGATAATGGTATGAAAAAGTATTCATTCATCAGTAAGGTGGTTTGACACCTCGTCCGCGACACCCAACGGGTAGTTGAACGTTAAGTCCTCCTGTATGACAGTAATTACTTTACTTTATATTCCTCTATGATTACACGATGGATAAAAGTAGAGCATCATCACCATAATTATAATATGCCTTAAATTTAGTGTTGTCAACCTGAACACCTTCAAGTACAGGGGGACATCAAGTAGAGAGAGGAAGAGAGAAAATGATAAATATACATACCTGCCTAACCTTACAATTGGCACAGAAACCATCCTAAATTCCCTCTTTAACTCTAACAACGGTATCTTTGATAAAGCATAATTTTGTGATCGCAAAGTTCAAGGGGGTTCTAGTTTAGTTTAGTTAAACTTGTTATGTTCTCCAAAGGTCATTAGGAGATTGATGCAACTCTACCGACGTGACCCGAAGCCACCCGATGCAAATCCAATGTCCAATTTTCCATAAGATTGTATTATCCCCGTGCACATCTACCCGATGCCACGCAACGCTACCCTACTCGATGCTACGCGTTGCAACCAAGTTCCCGACTGTCCAGATTTTCTTCGAATAGCATCGAATTCAGTTGAAGACAAAAGAATCGGATATTTTTATTTCAAACTATATGTATTATTGTCTTATATTAATTACAACATACCTATTTTAATGTAAACCAAATTAAGCGAGATCAAAAATTCATTAGTTTTTATTAATCAAAATTAATTTTAATAGTTTGGCAGAAAATATATCAAAACACCGGAATACCATTTTTTGATAGAATGAATTTAACTAACAATTTATTACATGGTTTTTCTCATAAAATTTAACTATAATTGGTTACACGGTTTTGCTAATAAAATTTAACTAACAATTTATTTCACGGTTTTGTTCATAAAATTTAACTAACAATTTATTATATGGATTTATTCATAAAACTTAACTAACAATTTATTACATGGTTTTTCTCATACAATTTAACTATAATTGGTTACACTGTTTTGCTCATAAAATTTAACTAACAATTTATTTCACGGTTTTGTTCATAAAATTTAACTAAAAATTTATTATATGGATTTATTCATAAAACTTAACCAACAATTTATTACATGGTTTTGCTCAAAAATTACACCATTTTCGTCGAGTAGAGTCAGAAGCGGACACTCATATTTTTGGAGTTTATTTTAAACTATGTACATGTAATTTTGTCGTTATATTAATTACAACATGCTTATTTTAATGTAAACCAAATTGAAAGATCAAAAATTCATGAGTTTTTATACTAACTATTTAATTATAATAGTTAGGCAGAAAATCTATCGAAACACCGGAATTACTTTATTTAAAACATTTAAATTTAACTAACAATTTATTACATGGTTTTGCTCAAAATACTGCATTAAGAACAAAAGAGGCGTTGCGATTGTGATACTGAAACTTTTCTGCCAAAGATCTCTATTATCTATGACCACTTGGAAGGGTCTATCAAAGGTTTTCTTCTCATTTTGTCGGGTACATAGCCATCTCATTTATTTTAATTCCCTTGAAAATTTTGTGATGGCTTCTCCTTGGACCTAATTTTATTTTCTTGTATCACAGGCACTCTCGAAAGCACATGAATGTGTAAAGCTGGGAGATAGTGAGGTTTCCATCGCTGTTGTGGGAAAGGTATAGAGTCGTAGTAAGGAGCTTGGATTCTTCCGAGGACTTTTGAGAGAGTGCTTGGATGGGTTAGAGATTCCTGGTACCCCATAGTTCAACTCTTTATGTCCAAATAGGTCGACTTACTGTTTTGTCACGACTCAGGAGATCGCGCGACACGTGAACCGTGGAAGCGGGGGCATGGTTCGCCTTTCCAGCGGGGAAGAGACTCCGCCAGCGATAGGCCCTTTAGCGCCAGGTGCGCTAAGGACGATGTCAGGGACAGACCTGCTGCGGAGGAGACCCCCCAGTTAAGTGCAGGGTAATTAAAATAAACGAAAAATAGGTATCCTTTGGATATAACTGTTTCTCAGCATTTATTTATATTTTTTAACAATATAGAAGTACTTTTCATTTTAATAATTTAACTTTATTCCCTTAATCCTCTATTTTAGTGTACCGCACCTCCTTTTCCACCGTCTCGTCACAAAGGGACGAGGAGGTCGTGGCAGTTTGTTCCTGTAATGTCTGATTTTGGTTCAAGCAGTTTTGGTCATGTCAATTTGATTCTTGTCGAGCCCTAAGTATTTCACTTGTGTGGATGTAGGTAATTCCTAAAGTTTGATCAAGGAATTATTGTACCCTGTTTTTATATATATTATCATATTAAGGCCGATATCAATCGCATAAAGAGAAATGTGTTTTTGTCTTTTTAAGCCAACATTTATCACTGTGTATATTTTACTTTATTTTATCCAAGTTGAACTAATGAAGTGTTACATATGGATAAAAACTGATGTCAAAGTTTTTTTAAAAAGGCAGATTATATTTAGATTAGGAGATTGTTCATTAAATGAAGGATTCAGGACTGTACATGTTTATTAAATTAAATTTACTTTTTACTTACTTAAGCAGTGTTTTTTGAGAACGCATATGTATTGGTCCGTAAGTCGATGCTTAACAAAATGAGCCCCATCCCAGGTTTTTTAAAAATTAATTTATTTGAGGCCTATACATATTACAAATATGATCACAAAACGTTTTTTCACTCTGTCACAGCAGTAACACTAATGCCAGCATTGCACTCGGATGTCATGCCATGAGGAACCCGCCGATGCTGGCACTCAATGTATGGGGGGATTAAAGGGCAAGGAGGTCTGGAGGCCATCGTTGATCAAGGCAACGTAGCGGGTTCTTGGGATGGGAATGTGTAAAGAGGCTTGAGCTGTTGGTTAGGTTGGATTGAGAGGTTGGTGCGAAACTTTTGAATCGGGAACGGATCACTTCGTTAACTGGTTGTTGATATTGAGGTTAGTGACGTAGTAAGGAGCTTTGACAGTTTGTCTGAGGGCTTTTGATTGGA
The DNA here is from genome assembly GCF_000648675.2 of Cimex lectularius. NCBI lineage: Eukaryota > Metazoa > Arthropoda > Insecta > Hemiptera > Cimicidae > Cimex > Cimex lectularius. The sequence goes on from NW_019394208.1 coordinate 207,271, forward strand.
AGGATTGGATGTGCTTGTCAGAACCCCACAGTTTCACTCCTTATATCAAAAGTGATCGCAGTGAAGTCTTGTATGGTTATTTAAATTTCCAATATTTAAAAATTCAAATCACCCATAACAGCCTTTGCAGGATCTTGGCATAAATGGACGCTACTGGACTAGTGAATATATTTAACAAGATTATTGCTTTAATAGAGCCTCTCCCTCCCAAATTTCCTTTTGAAAACAACAAATCGCTTTTACTTTCTATATGCTCACTGATTTTACGATTTTACTGTTTAAAAGCTGTTTTTTCTTCTATTTCCTTGCAGTATTTCCTCTTTTTTAAACAAAAGCTCATTGTTATGTTATGAAAACGTGAGCAGAATGAATGGTTTTCGTTTCAATATTGATCTGTTGGTCTCCTTGGAATGCGATTGCATTGGATTTTTTTTGCACTCGAGTACGTTTGATTAGGACGATTAGAAAAAAAGGAAATTTTTTTTAAATAAATAAAAAAGTATTAGGGTTTTGCCTGGGAGTGTATTTTTGGGCGAACATAAAATTAATATTTAAAAAATGAGAGAAACTTCCAGCATAAGACTTACATGAGGAAAGAGGTTGAAGTTGAAGCCGTTGTTGATGGTGTGGTCCTGGAAAGGCATTCTCATAATCGTAAAATCGTTGTAAAACTTATGAGCCGACGTTTTGTACAGTGTAATTGATTTTTTGACCAAAAATTTCACAGAACACCCGGCATCAAAGTAATCGCCGAATAAATGTCAGTCGGTCCTCTTCCTGCTACAAGTGTTGGAAAGATTGAAAGTAGGGACTTTGCCAGATGGAGGGTGGACCAATGGGAAGCCGGGGATCGCGCTGTAACCATGACAATCCTGACGTCACATCTAAACACCTCTTGACCTTGAAACGACGTGGTTTCCAGCCGGAGAAGACATCAATCGTCATGGCTTGTCTCATTGTCTGTCTGTCTGTCCTTGCCCTCCTCACCCACCAACCTACAGATGAAGATGTTTCTTTTTTTAACTTATAATCTATTTTGTAGAAAATTTTTAACTGCAAATAGCCTTACGAGACTCTTTCCGGGACACCGATTGTACATTGTTAGAAATGCGGGGTGCAAATACGATATTTTTTGGTCCAGGTATTACCGCAAAAAAATCAAAGTACACAATGAACACCTTACAAACCACCACACACACCTCCAAACACAAAAGCTTAAAATTACTCGGTGCATGAAGTAATACGGTCATACTCGAAAACCTGGAAATGTACAGATCGCTGCAAGCGATCAAAAATTGTAATTTGCTCGATCAAAAAATAATAAGCAAAATACAGACAATAAGTTCTCGCGCATTAAGAGCACTGTCGACAGGCCTTCGGAAATCTGACTATTAGAAGAAGGGTCATCATCACCTGATTAAGAATAGGCGATGTGATGTTGACACACAAACATGGCTTTTGGGTCAAAGCCTGCGAATGTGTCCGGCATGTAGAGAAAGATTGCTCGATGTGCCCCACCTAATTAAAGTGTGCCATTCCTTGGTTCATATAAAGAGACCCTGATTTAGGTTAGTTATATAATAGGTGTAAAGTGTGATGGAGGAGTTCGATATCCCTCCATAGGCTCAATGGATGAATTGAATGACCAGTGATCTGTACACGTGTGGATGTATACATGTGCAGATTTGAGCTTAATTATTGGTTTGGGAGATAAATAATTACTTTTTTTACAGTATATATTTGAAGAGTAATTGACAACCATCGAATAAATCGAATCTGTGCTATGATCTCCTAGCGAAGTATCCGGACATTATTAAACCAGCATATTTAGCTAAGAAGGTAGACCACGGGATAGAACATACGATTTATACAACACAACATGCACCGTTTTTCTACAGAGCACGAAGATTAACAATAAGCCCTGACCTATGAAATTAGTAAAGCGGAATTCAATTTAAAAAATAATAAAAATTAAAAGTAAAACGATTCCAGATCCTATTTATGAAGGAGTAATCACTATAAATCACAGTTGGCAAGTCACTTAGTTGCTAAAAAGAATGGTGCGTGTGTGGAGATTATAGGAGACTTAATGCGATTACCACACCCGATCTCTACCCTATCCACAAAATTGATGACGTAATCTACACCTTCAAGGGAAGAATGTCTTTTCCAAACTGGATCTGGTTCAATCCTTTACAACATCCCTTTCGCAGAACAGGACGAGAAGAAAACAGCCCATTTGGACTTTTTGAATTTAATTACATGTACATCAATTTGCATCAAGATTTGTGTGGCCGGGGATAAACGTAGTTGCTCGCAGATGGGCTGAGGCATGCATAAATTGCCAAAAAGCAAAAATTAAAAGACACACCAAAACAGAACTTGTAATGTTTCAAGAACCGGATGAACGCATCTCATTAGTCCATATAGTTTCCAGATGGAAACAATTGTCTAACTTGAATTGTAGTACTAGTGGACTATATAACCGTAGAGAATGTGGCCAAAGCTTTTTATTTCAATTTTATTGTGAGGTTTGGTGCTCCGTCTTTAGTAACCACAGACCAAAGGCATCAGTTTCAGGCCTAGCTGCTTAGATCTCTTGATAAACTTTACGAAGTAAAAATTAACCATATTACACGTTACCACTCTCAAGCAAAGGAAAGATTGAACGGTTCCACAGAACTATAAAGGCTCATTAAAAGCTCATGGATCTCCAAAACAGACCAAGACCATCCTAGCAAATTAGGACTAAGGCAGCACTACGAGATGATGCCCAGCACTCTTTTGCTCAAATGGTAAAACGATTCGACTGCCACGTGAATTTTTTGAAGACTCATAAATGTAAGAGGACACGTTTATGGCTACAGGACGAGATGAGACAATTGAAACCTGTCCGATCAGGAAGAAATTCAAAAAGGACTGTCTTCATACATTAGGATTTAAAACCTTACACTTGTTACTTGTACTTGTTCTGGTATTAAAATCTTGGGTTTGTTCGCCTAGACAGTACAAAGAAGCCTTTGAAACCTAATTATAGGGGCCTTTACAAGGTTATTAAAATGGCAGGCAAATATTTCACACTGACAATTAAAGGCCAGAACACAAACATACCATTGGCTCGTCTCAAGCCAGCTTATCTCTTGGCAACAAATCTAGATAAGGAACTAGATACTTTTCACCCCAGACAGTCTACAACTTCTAACTCAACAATGGGCCAATCTGCTACTGTACAGAGTTGAGCGAATGGAGAAATATCGAGTTCCTCCATTACACTTTACGCTTATTATATAACTGACCTAAATCAGGATCTATTCGATATTCTGCCACTAGTCCTTTTACGAACACTCTGGATCAAGGTTCTTGAAGAAGAAGAAAACAAATTTAGTTGCTAATGCCAAGATTTTGACGTATTTTAAGGTTAAAAAAACACTTAAGTATATCAATATGTGGACATATTAAGAATGTTTGCCCTGATGTTGACCTTTAAATAGGTTGAAAGCTTGGCATTAGCAACTATTTTTGTTTTCTTCTTCTTCAAGACCATACCTTGATCCTGAGTATTCGTAAGTGTAAAAAGTGTTCGATACTTCTAATTAGTCCTCTTGCACTAGACATTCACACCAATAAATACATTCACTCTCAGTACACGCTACGTACATAAAACTATTATTACTACATACAGTAAAACAATCTGTCCCTCCAAAAATATGAACAAGGGATCCAATAATCGCTGCCGTGCTCAAGTACAATTCTCATATCGGATTCCTAAAAGCTCATCAGCTTTTGTACAAAAATAAAAGCTAACTTTTCCGCCCAAAAATTGGGAAAGAAAAGGAATTTGTTGCAAAGTGGGTTGCTTCCAAAACTAAAATATAACTTTAAAGAACTACAATAAAAAATTAACTCAAAAGCTAATTAAAGCAATGAGGAAAACGGTGCGAAATTAATATTTCATTTTTTTAAAGCATCGTTATACGATAAGATAAGAAAGCATAAACAAATATTCATATTTTTACTACAGTAAAATAAAATAAAGTAAATATTTTTTAAACTAAAAAAAGTGCCTGAAAACTACGAGAGTTTACGAAAAACAGCATGAAGGACCATTAAAAACTAATGTCCTATTCTCTTTTGAAAACAATGTTGAGGGGTAACATTACGAAATGTTTAAAACGACTTTGGATTTCCAATGGTGATTGTACGCGTAAAAATAGTTTAACAAATGACTTTCATAGAAAATTCTCTCTTTGAATGCTTTCAAAAGTTAACAAATAACATCACCAATCTAAAATTATCCTCTTTTTTAATTCTTCGATAAACCGATGCTGTCTGATGTGTAGATACGGAATCGGAAACATCCAGTCAGTATTGTTTTACAATTGATAATTCAATGCCTATAACAGACCATAATCAAGAAATAGGTTGACAAGAAAACTTTTCTTTAGTTGCCTCTTTTTGTCCCTTATAGGTCAGTCATTACAGTTAGCTATATTAGGCTAAAACTTAGCATTACGGTTAGGTTTTTCGTCACAGAAATTAAATTTAAACTCTAAAGAAACGATCAGAGCTGATCATCTGTGATGTCCCTCATTATGGTAGCTTTTAAATATATCCTTTTATAATAATTCGGGATTACTTATTTCTTCCATAAATAAATAAAACAACTTCAAAATTTCAATATAATAAAAGGAAGAAATGATGTGGCAGGGAATTTATTATTATTATTTTTATGTACTCGTTTTTATTCCTGGGAGGTATTATTATATTTGTTTTTGCTGAGATATATAAGCTGTTTTTTCCTCATTCTGGTTACTATCCGACTGAAGTGTGTAAGACACTTGTTGTTTCCTCTTATTAAGAAGATGTAGAACCTAGGTGTAGGGGTCGGTATATTTAAAAGATAAATTTTGATTTATTGCATTACATTTCTTTGACAATATAGGTATAGGTTTTAATCAAAACTTTATCCCCAATGTTATATTCTAAGAATTTATGTTTTTTGTTGTAGCGTTTTGCGACTGTATGATGAGCTTTTCGTAAGTTCCTTTGGCGTCCCATAATTCCCTAGAATTAACCTGAGGAACGTTCAGATCGATTTCCCATGTCAAATCCAAGGCACCGTAAACGTTCTTTGCCAGAAACAAAGAATTCAGAATAAATCCAGTAGGCTGATGAGTTGCGGAATTAGAGGCGAACAGAATTTAAATTTTCGGGCCATTTCTTCTGATCTTCGGAATGATAGGCTGTTATCGCTTGCTTTAAATCCCTAATCCGTCTTTCACAGGTGTTTGTGCCAGGTTTATATAGCATGAAGCAGTCGTGTTATACTTCTGGTAAACAGAAAATTTTCGAACTTCCGGAAAATACTGCCGTTATCAGAAATTATTTTCTCCCAATATCCAAACTTTTTGAATACTATTCTTACAAAGCTTTCGAATCGGAAGTAGAAGTAACTTTTCTTAGTGGTATTAGGATCGTGTATCGCGTAAGAGTCCAAAAACCAAAATGTACTTACGAACCATGAGGGGTATGAATTGGGTAATTCTCCTGCGATATCAATCAACGCCTGCCCAGGATGTGTATGAATTTGTGATAAGAGTTGTCCCCTTTTTACGGTTTGATCGAATTTCTGCACGTCATGCAAGAGTTTATATTTTTCCTAAGAAATGCATTTAATTTCAGCTAAAAAAAGATTGATTTTATTTTGGATCCCGTTTTAAAACTGGTTTGATGGCAGCCTATGCTAGAAGTACGGTAATGTTGGAAAACAACGTCCTTTAATTTTTCCGGAATATCTACCCTCACACAACCATAAATACCAATATATAAAGAAGACACTGAACAAAACAAACATAAACGTAACTTTTTAGAAATGGTTTACATCAACCGAGATAAACACAGCAACAATTACAGAACAGACACATGTAAACTCAGTCGCAGCTACGCCAATATCATTAATCAAATTCAATATCGATAACATACATATATAATCACATCACACAAAACGTATAATATAACATATAAAACATTCATTACATTCCACACATCAAACATTTTACATAGTCTAATTTTTCAACAATTTAGCTTTCCTTTTCCTATTTATTCCCGTCTATATAATCCTGAAAGGATAATCCGGCCGAACTATTACCAACATTTTTTCCCTTCGTCGGCTCTTTTCACCTTAAACACGCCGACTCCTTATACAAAAATGTCTTTCTCTACCGACTTCCTTCCCCACCCCTTCAAAATCCAACGTATATAAACATAAAACAGCAATATCTCACTGGCACTCTCAACACGACACGCAAGAATGGCACAATTACGCAGAAAACAAACACTTTGAGTGAGTAGAAATACTTTGATTGAAAATAATGTTTTTGTTAAATTTTGTTAAATTTAAACAATGTTTGTAAATCCCAGGCCCTGAAGATGATCTCTATAAAGATTGAAACGTTGGCACGATAAAGAAAATGTTTTTCTGAAACCTACATCACCCCAGACCGTATCTCACAATTTCTGAATAATCGTCCTACTCAATGCTCTATCTTTAAATTACAAGCCCAGTGATACTGGCCCTTTTATTGTACACGCGGAAAGCCCGAATCAAAATGCAAGCAAAATGCATCCCATGAAACTAGGAAAAACATTGTTGGAATCCGAATTCAAATATAAAAATGATATTGTAAATTTGACAATCACAGGCCGTAATAGAATAAAAATTAACTTTAATAATGAAAAGTCGGCTAATCACTTGGTTGAATCAAACATGTTGAAGAAGTACATTCTATGCTCGCTCCTATGTTATGTACCCTCTTTTTGTGTGTTCAGACGGGGCGTTATTAGGAATGTAGATGTTGATTTAAGCGACGATGAGTTAATAAGAGTGATCAATTCCCCAGTGACAATAAAATTCGTTAAAAGAATTACCCGTTCGTACACAAATGAGGGTACATATAAAATCACTAAGTTAGGTACACGCATAATAACCTTCGAGTCACAAACTCTTCCTGACACAGTGTCAATTTACGGTATGCGTTGTCGAGTGGATCCCTATGTCCCTCCAGTCCGTCAGTGTAGAAATTGCTTCCGTTTCAGCACCAATGCAGAAGTAAAAATAGATGTGCAAACTGCGGGCAGTCCCATGAGGGAGCCTGTATTAATGATGTTAAATGTGTAAATTTTCAAGGGAATCATAAATCCAATGATAAGGCATGCCCTGAATTTAAAGGAATCTCATCTTTAAAACGTAATAAAGTGGTCTCTAGTACATTATATTCAACAGTCACCTCAAATAAATTTAATCTGCTATCAAATTTAGAGGATTTCCCAGAGTTGGTGCAACCAAATGAGGAAAAAATGCTCCAATAAAAATACGGGCTCACAAAACATTAGCTAACAGGCTCACTCCTTACCAATTGAGGTCTATAAAAAACTAAAATGGAGCAACAGAAACAAATAGTGAGATAAAATCTCTTAAAAAAATAGTAAAAAAGAAATCAATGATAACGTACCACCTTACCACAACCTATCATTCAAGAATGATCCCAAAGTTTCTCGGGACCAAAGACTAACCCACATTCTACATTCTCTCATATAAACAAGTCATTATATGTAAACATATTACAAAAAACGTTATCAGAACTAGAGAACAAAACAGACGGAGCAGAAGACGATTTCTTTACACCTGTATTGCAAGCTTACCGACAATTAATAAATGACATGAATCTAATAAACCCAAATTTAAAACTTAACTAATACGTTAATACTATTGGTTCATAAGCTTAAACTTAAATAAACTTCATTTCACATGATATATTTGGAACCAAAGTTACACAATATAAACAGTGTACAATAAATCAAATAAACATTATGAGTAACTCAAGCATAAATTTACAAATACTACAATGGAACTGTAGGTCTTTAATTTCAAAAAAAGATTCCTTGGAAGAACTTATTGACAGACTAGCGATTGATACTTTCAATACTTTCAGTTGTTTCAAGTTATACTTTCAGAAACCTGGTTCTCAGTTCATCCGCCAAGATAGAAACGATGGCTATGGAGGTGTCGGATTACTTGTGAGGAACACTGTTCGCCAGCAGCCAAATAAAAAATGGCGCCGACGAACACCGCCGGAGGTAAGAGTTGAAATTAATAAGAAGATTGTTTCGGTGACGGAGACGCGCCCGAACAAACGCAACTGCCTTCTCATCAATTAATTTAAATTATAGACTGCCAAATTTCATAGCCACATCCATACAGGTCAATTTAAAAAAATATTCTACACCTTTAACTATTATTTCTGTTTACAATAACCCAAGAAATAGGCTCAGTACACGGAATTGGGATTCTTTTCTGAATAAGTGAACCAAATCTCTCTTACGCTCCAGAGATTTTAATGTTCATCATTCCGCATTTGGGTCGGACTGGTCTGACTCTGGAGGTAAAGCACTAACAGATTCCACAGCTAGTCATAATTTTTTTTTAAATGACGGATCTCCCACCCACATTACCCCGACGTGTTTGTCAAGAAAATCAGCTGTAGACTTGACATTCGTAAGTTCGGATAAAGCTGCAAAAGGGGCTTGGCAAGTGTTGGAAGACCCCATGGGCTCAGATCACTTTCCGATACTTTTAAAGGTAGCAGATATAGAAATTTCTAAGATAGTTTCACTAAATCACAAATGGAACATAAAGAAGGCTGATTGGAACGAGTTTAAGAATAAAACACTGGCATTGACAACAAAAATCAACCATGAAGGGGCACCCTATGAAACCTTTGAGGATATTGTAAACAAAGCAAGTGAAGCACATATTCCTAAACATAGTCATCTCCAAGGCAGAAACAAACAATTATTGAGCCAGTAAGGCGAGTAATAAAATGCACTCACAATTTTCAAAAACTCACCGTCGTCTTATACCGACAAAAACATGTTCAATTTCAAAGCGTAACAAAAAGTGCGAAAAAGGTCTCCTGGCAAAACTACTGTTCCTCGTAGAATAGGAGTTCTCCGACTAGCGTCATCTGGTTAAAATTAAAAACCCTAAAAAATGGTTTAAATCCCTACAGTCCTACAACAGTAGGTCCTTGGACGGAAACATTTATACAAACTCTTTGTCCCCAGGGTCCTATGTTAGAGAGTTGCATTTCAAATGACAAGACATACCCTTTATTAACCGGTTCTTTTACCATTCCCGAACTAAACCTAGTTTTGAAAATCTCAAATAATACTGCTCCTGGGAAAGATCAAATTCATTATTCTATGTTATCAAATCTTTAAGAAAATGTAAAAAACCTGCTTCTTAAGGTGTATAATGAATTATGGCATGGGAAGGAACAAACTCCCCAATCCTGGAAGTCCTCATGGGTTACAGTACTACGGAAACCAAGGAAGGATCCCAGTCTCGCAACATCATACCGATCTATTGCATTGGCCTCATGCGTCCTGAAGACGTATGAAAAGATGATAAAGAATCGTTACAATGGTGGTTGGAAAAGTACCAATTAATTCCAAGTTCTCAATTCGGATTTAGAAAAGGGCTCTCGGTACAAAATGCGCAAGCAAATTTAATTTGTTATATGTAGCCGTTGATAGCTCTATTTGTAGATATTTCTTCAGCCTATGATACTGTTAACATGATGCCTATGATACTATTTTAGGTAGTAAAATGTCGACTTTAGGGCTTCCTGACAATATGATCCAAAACATCTTAAATATTATGAAGTACAGGGAAGTGATATTTAAAATAAATGACGTGACATTAGGACCATTTCGGACTTATCAAGGTCTCCCTCAGGGAGGAGTTTTGAGCCCTATACTGTTCCTAATATATGGGTTTGATCTCAAAACTCATATCCCTCTCCATTAGCGTAATACAATATGCTGATGACATATGACTTCACACAACAAACAGATCGATAGGGGCAGGGGTTCGAGCTTTGGATGAAGCTATGATGGAATTTTCAAACTGGACAAAAAATAACAATTTAACCATTTCGCTTACAAAGTAGCAATTATGCCCTTTTTCAAAAAAGAGGATTATTCCATTAGGGAGCTTTGTTTGGGCGGTTTCACCATACCAGTTTGCATGTCTGTCAAATTTCTGGGCCTAACACTTGACAGAAAGTTGTTGTGGAAAAAACACATCTCCCTGATCATAGCCAAAGGGGAAAAATATTTAAATATTCTCAGGTGTTTTTCTTCAAAGAGATGGGGAGCCGATCCCGACACAACTCTACTGTTTTATAGGTCATGCATACGCAGTGTAACAGATTTTGGATCGATTTTTTTTTTCGGTAACGCCAGCAAAGTACACTTAAATCACCTAAGTGTGTTCGGAAATAAATGCATGAGAAGATGGTTGGGATGTTTGTCAGACACTCCAATAAAAGTAATAGATATGGAAAGTTGTGAACCCCCACTGCTTTTACATATTGAACGATTAGCTTCCAATTTTGTCCTAAGTAATTATTCCTTGACCAGCGATACTTATAAAAAATAACGTTTTTAAATATAGAGGTGTTAACAAAAAAATTTTGGGAAAAGAAAAAGCCTCCCCCCTCTAGTAGACGCATATTTAGAAATAATTGGTCTCGTAACATCGCTGTACAAAGGGAACATTTGTCCAGTGTTTGAACTGGAATACGAATCCTTTTGCTCTAGACTGAATTCTCTAGAATGTGAAATCGTTGAGAGATTATGCAGAAACCGCTACATGGGTGGTTAACTCAATGTTCAATACTGACATTGCGGAAATACACCCAAATCCATATTTCATTTTCATTGATGGCTCTAGGACCATAGAAGGAACGGGGTGTTCCTGGTATGATCCCAACGAGGAAAATGGAAAATGTAAAAACTCCCACAACAATTTACTATCTTCTCAGCTGATGTTTTAACAATTTATAAAGCCATCGAATATGCATGCGAAAGCAATTTAAGCTGCGAAAGAATTTTAATACTGTAAGATTTGAAAAGGGCGTTGGATGCCTTAAAAAACATAAACCTTAAAACCGTTAGCAGCTAGCTGGTCATTTGGGTGGCAAAAAGAATTCTCGACTTGAAAAAGAACAAAGGGGTGAAAACAGCATTTCTTTTGGGTGCGAGGCCACTCTGGTATTGTGGGTAACACGGTGGTTGATGGCCTGGCTAAGCGGGCTATTCATGAGGGTGAGCTTCTAGTTATTCCTATTCCCCAAATCAAGAAGATGGTGAATCAAAAATGGATTAAAGAAAACGAAAGCCTACACACACAGGAGCATTTTTTTACATCCATAAATCCCAACATTAATCGGTATCCTTGGTTTTATAATTCAGGAATGACAAAGAAGGACTGTCCAATAAATTGCCAGACTCAGGGCGAACCGTGGGACCTGTGGCGCGTACCTATATAAAATCGGAAAGCGCGAGAATAGCAAATGCGAACGATGTTTTGTGAAAGATGATCTTGAGCACGCAATGATGATCTGCAAAAGATATGCGCTACAAAGAGAATGGTGGTTCGTAAAAATGTATGAAATGAAAGACATCGAAAAGCCTTTCAACTACAAAACTTTATTGGCCTCAAAAAATAAAGGCATCTACTTATGTTTGTTAAAATTTATATTTAAGTGCGCGTTAACCATATGAGAATTGAATATTAACTAATTGATGTTGTTATTTATTTATTTGTTTGTTAATTTATTTATTTGGCTATTATTTATTTATTCCGGTCTTTATAGATGACTCTAAACAATCGTGGTGGGGGGTTTCCCTTCTCGGCGGTTTACAAATGCTGGACAAAACACGTTGCAGTTTCCCGTGCATTTTTTCAATTTATTGGCAAAATTTCTCTGTTGTGATAGTTTCACCAAAATTCAGGAAATTATAGTGAACAACCTCAGCAGTACACCACCAAACAGTCACCATAATCTTTTTTGAGTGCAGATTTGGTTTGGGGAAGTGTTTTGGCGATTTATCCTTGTCCAACTACTGACTTCTACGGCTGCAGCTTCGGCGTGAATAGCAATTGTAAAGCACTTGTAACTGGAGTGGGGGTGAATCGAAAAAAAGAATCGACTCACCCCCAGGGATTGAATGCGAAGGGAATCGATTCACTTAAAAGAATCATTTTTACCATCACTAGCTTGGGAGATTCGTTTCAGAGAAACTGATCGAGACTCCTCCCTTCAAAGTGGGAAAATACAGACCAAGAGATTAAGTGGAAGTACGAGTGAGAGGACTTCTTGTCTTTTTACTCGAGTTTCTAGAAATAGGCGCGAAGGACGGAGAACAGGGTGGGACCTACACGAACAAAATGAATATGTACTAGGGCAAATAAAGTCAAATTGAAAATTAAAAAGAAATTATTTATTTATTAGTTTGGTATGACTCTGGCATTCATGATGGATATTTTAATATGTTTAGCCAAATTATTTGGAATATTTGAGATTTTTTATTGAAAATAAATGCGGGCTTTAATTACAAGTAAAACAAATGATCGGTACTTCACCAATTACCCTTAATGTGACGTCACAATGGCCGACCAGTCGATCATGTGTTTTGACATTTTTACTGTGAACGTTGTACAAATCAAACAAACAAACCTTTGTGACTTGTGCAACCTCTCGAATAGAAACAACGTTCTAAATCATATGATTCGACCAAAACCATAACCGCAAGGCATAATACAAATTTTTTCACTACTTTTTTAATATAAAGGAGCAAGTCGGTGGTGTAGGATTGACGTCCGGACCCGTTCATATGGAAACATATATATCAGGTCATTTCTACTCAAGATATCTCAGTGATTGCTGACCTACAGTTCCACTAGTTCGTGCGAACTAGGGTAAGTAAATTTCGTTCATGAACATTCTAATTTCTGGGCCATTTAATTTTTGCAATCGGAGCTGGGGCTGTTAAAAATACATTTTGTTCTTTCAAATTCGCTTCCTTATTCATTCTATATTTAATGCTAGTGTTAAATAACAAGTCGTTATAACCATAATTTTCTATAACTTGGTCACGCTAACGTGTTAAAATCCATAGATGAAGTTCACCATGAAATAGGGGGAAATCAGAAGGTACAAGGGTTAGGATATATGCTGGGTTAAGTTGGTCAAAATGCAACTCTCCTATGTGATCTAGTGTTAGAGTCTAATGCCTTATTGCAGTAGAACTTGTTTCCTGTTCTATATCATTGGACTAGAGCTGAGTTTACTCTCTTAAGTAGGGCAGAACAAACCCCTGAGTTGCTTGATCTTCAAAGGACTAATTCAAAGTGGACTCATTTCCATTAATAGTTATATTACAATAGCTTCGTTATGACCTGTGCACTGCGACCAGTATTGGTCTATTGTACATCTTCATTCTTTAGAGCTACTTTAAGCTTAAGGCTTTTTAGCAAAGCCCAGAGGACTCCCATTTGTACCCTTCAAGCACAGGCTTTTTCTCTCCTAGGAGCTTTGCTTGCACCAACCTGAACCAACCATAAAATGATCATCCTGGTGTGCTTCAAACGGCCTGTAGCAGCCTCATGCTGTTTTTACTAATCCAGTGTGTTGTGGGCCTTAGTCTCTCATGCAGTCCGTCAGCTATGACAACTAAATAGATAGCCCTGGCATGTCACTAACATAACCAGTACTTGTGGAAAGGTGTATATTTTAAAACAAAATAAATTATAGTTTAAATAATAATGAATTAAATTTACATTTCAGATGTTTTCTGCTTTGAAGAAGTTGGCAGGGCCAAAAATTGAAAGTGCCCCTCCTCTTAATAATGCCAACAGCCACCAGACAATGTCACAGAATCTTCAAAGGAAATTTGCCAAAGGAGTTCATTATAATAGTGAGTCACCATTGTTTTTGTTAAAACTGGTTTTTTGTTGGTGTACTTTAAGTTCCTTGAATTCTTTTGTTTAATGTGTGTTATTTAGTGACCAGTTGTTTAATAATTTGTTGAAGTAGTGAGGAATAAAGCACAGCTCTTAAAAGGCGCAGTATAATACACATCCCAACTAATACATCTACATATACAGCAATAAAGTATTTTAGAAAAACACCTTTTTCCTTTTTGTGCCGACGTTACGACCTTTACTTGGGGCATCTTTAGACTATAAAATGTGATGCTATTCTTGTGGTGTCATGTTTGTTCTTATGAAAATGTTGTGAATTGAAAATTATCATAATATCACACAAACAAACATGACACCACAAGAATAGTGCCACACTTTTTGCCCTGAAGATGACCCAAATAAAGGTCAAAACATCAGAAAAACATAAAAGAGGTGTTTGTCTAAAATACTTCATTCCTAACCGCTCCTCACTTTTTGAACAAACTTTTGTTTAATGTTCATTCCACTCATTTTAGTTTTTCAAAAGGTTTTGTGTGGTTTATGTAAGAAGATAAACAAAAGAATATTGTTGATAAAAGTGTAAGTTTTACCAAAACAATAACAACAATTAGTAAACAAAAATTTTGAAATTGTCAGTAAATAACCCTCAACTCCACAGTTACATCTGTGAGTCACAACTATTGGTTCCATGCTTTTCAAACGTCAGGCGTATTTTTAAGCCATGACGATGTGTATCTTAGGTACTGCTTCCAATTTAGTTTAAGCTCGTCATTTCTTAAATGATAGCGAGTCTGTTAGTTGCACTGTGGCACTCGACAGTTCAAGGTATGCCTGTATCAGATGCTCCTGTGGCCCAGGAGGCACTCCTCTTTTTGTCATTTGCATCTTCTTGGATTAGAAAATTTTATCTCTTTACAATTTGTGAAAAAATAAAGAAAGAAGAAATAAAAGGTATAATTGACTGTCTTTCCATCTTGTTAAATAAATACTTATGTGTTTCACCACCACCTGTTAATGTTTTTTAAATACATTTACACTTTTGAATTCTGAAAAATGAGTAAACATAATAATTAAGAAATGTGATGAATCTGTGGTGGGTTAAAGTTATCACAGTCAAGGTTAGTTCTGTTTCTATGACTATAATATACTTTTGTAGGTTACATTAACTTACAAACTTTATAAATCAGTGTATCTCATAACTTCGAAATTTGGTAACATTTTGTTACCTACGGAATATTTTTAGNTATGTATACATTTATGTATTGCCACTAGCTCAGCACTAAAATTGCTGCACATTGGAGAAAGAGAGAAAAGATATTTCCTATCATTGGATGTAAAAGCAGCTCCTACTCCATTTGAGCTTTTCGACCCATCAGTAAATGCTAAGGTAGCATGCGGAAGGTTAGCTAGGATTTCTAAAACATTTTGTTTGTATACATATGGTGGGATGTTTTCCTTTTGTAGTTTAGCAAGTTGTAGCTGACAATTAGCTTTTGGTGAAAGCCAGGGAGATGTAGAGACAGAGATAGTTTGTAATGCTGGAATGGTGTTGGTTTGACTGTGTAAAAATAAGGAAGCGTACAGCGAAATGTTTCTTTTTGCTATCACAGTTTTCAAGGGAGATGATGTTTTTATTTGGAAATAAATCATTCAAAGGGTGTAGTGGAGATGATATGATTTTAACAAAAAATTTAGTGTCAAGAAACTGTCGCCTGTACGCTAATGGCAATTCTCCAGCTTCAACCAGTAGGCTATTTATCGGGCATTGATCGAAAGGCCCCTGTATCCAATCATAAACAAGTATTTTGGATTGGGTTCAAACAGTTGAGCTTACTTTCTAATGCTGAACCATACGCATTGCAGCCACAATCGATTCTAGATCGTATTATACTTTTATATAATCTTAAAAGGCTCGCACGGTCAGCTCCCCATGAAGTTGAACTTATAGTCTTTAGCAAATTCATATTTTGAAGGCAATTTGCTCTAAGCCTTTTAAGGTAAACCAACCAATTTAGAGTCCTATGAAAAGTTAGACCGAAATATTGAGCAGAGTCAGCAAAATTAACTTTGTTTCCGAGAATGTGCAGGGCCGGTAATGTAGTAGGTCATCTTTGAGCAAAAAGGACAGCTACAGTTTTCAACATTGAAATCTTAAAGCCATTTTCTAACAACCACTTACTTACATCATTGCATTTTGCATATAGTGTTAAAGGGTTTCAATATTTTAATTGGTACCAAATAAAACTATGTTGTCAGCATACAACATTACTTCAACTGGGAAATTGACACACTCTAAGACTTTATTAATGGCAACGCAAAACAACATAGCACTTAATACACAACCTTGCGGCACCCCGTTTTCTTGGGCAAACTAGCCTGAGAGAGTACCACCGTACCTGACTCTAAAACTTCTATTTTTCAAAACATTTTCTACGAATTTCATAATATTACCAGTAATACCGAAACTTAATAGGATATCTAAAATTAGCTTTCTCCAGGTATAATCAAATGCATTCTCCAAGACAAGAAACACTGCTAGCAGCTTTTCCTTTTTATTGAAGGATTCAGTAAAAAGGAGTCATAAAGTATATTATTCGAATTGAATATATTAATTTATGTATATATTTTTCATCATATTTTTGTTGGAATTACACCAGATTAAAAAATATATAGAATATTAATCTACTTCAGTGTATGTATAATTATAAGCAAATAGTAAGAAACATTATTTGGTACAAAATTAATTTGTGATGTATTTAGCTGGGGATATTTGCTTAGAAATTTTCTCAAAATTCAGTGCAGTCGACAATTGTCCAGAGAAATAGGTTTTCTTTTGTCTGTGGGACAAAAGTGAATATCCGCCTTCTCGTTTCATCTTGCAAATAGTAATTAGCTGGAGAGTAGAGGTATTCATGGTATTTGACACTTTTTATGTAGACGTTATCGCCATATGGCTCAATTGCCCAGAGGCTATCGTTTCCAAAGGTTTTGTCTGTGGCACTAAATATCATCCTTCTTGTGAAGTCATTATTGAAATACCGAAGAGAACTGTAGGCATATTCATTGTAGTATGTGTTCTTTAGAAGAAAATGTTCACCAGACCTTTCGAACAAAAAATAGGATTTTGTATTGATTCCTTTCGATACAAGAGTAAACCAGTTGCGCCTTTGCTTATCAAACCAATAGTGGTCATTTTCTGCAAAGAGGAATTCCTGTCTAATAGGGCTCTTAATGCACACTTTTTCAGCAAATACAATGTTTTTAGTTGAATATGGAATCCTTAGTTTTAAAAAGTCAAATTGATCTTTATAATGTTGTTGCACTTTTTCATAATTTCCTGCATTCATAAGTGTCTTCATTCTATAAACTAGATGGAAAATTGTGGCATTATTCAAGTGTTTATTTTTCTGCATATTTTTAAACACTGCAATATATCCAAGGATGTGCATACCTATGTATTTCGAACTTTCTACAAATTCAAGAATTTTTGTAACTGATATTTTTTTGTAAGCATCATCTACAACAGCTTTTATGATAGTCTCAAACTTTTTGGGATTATGCTCATATATATATTTTGCAATTTCTCTTGTCTCGTTAAGGTTGTTGTAATAAATTAGACCATTAATTATCTCTTGCTTTGATAAATCCCAAACTTTTGGGATTCGTTGTTTTAAATAGTCTACTTGCTGTTTAATATTGCTGACAGCATTCTTATAATTGGGCATTTTGGTTATTTTGTCTATTGATGAGTGTAAATTAAAAAGATCTGTGGCAGTTTTTTCTTTGAATATCAAATCGCCGTTTTTTTCTATATGCTCAAAAATTACTATACAGCCTATTATGTACTCTTCTATGTATTTCAACTTAAATAAGTTTTGAAGGATCCAGCTAAGCTTCACATTTCCATAGAAATCTCTAACAAGTTCATCAACTATTTCTTTAACAAGATTTATATTGTATTGAGAAATTTGATCCATCATGTCCAGAACTACTGGGTTACTCTGATTCAGTATATAATATTTAAATCTCTCCTTCATTAAAAATTTTACATTTGGAAGCTTGCTGATAAGTTCACTGTGGTATTTGTTTAATGCCAGGTCTAAATCGTCAATGTTTATGCTTTCAACATCGTCTTTGAACTTGAGGATAATAAGAAGTGTTTTGTTTGTAATAACAAGATCATTGTTTTCTTTCATGATGCTATAGAGCAGTTGATAACTGTTCAATTGTTGCTGTTTATCTTTAAGATTTTTAATATGATTTAAAACTATTCCTTTGTCCTCTCCTTCATAAAAACCTTTAATAACGTTGTACATTATTTTGTTGAAGTAGGATTTATCATAGATGTTTATTCGGTGGAGGAGTTTTTGGGATAAACTGGAATCCATTAAAACACTTTGTACAGCAGTTACCAAATTATTTTTTACATCTGGCATTGTTTTCAAAATACTGTCTAATCTTTCTTTCATTTTATCATTTACATCTTGAATTGTCATTGTATAATTTTTCATGGAATTGTAGAATTTAATTAAAAAAATTGCATTGTTTTCATTCACAAATAAATCATTGTTTTCATTTATTTGATCATAAATGTGTAAGAAGCTGTTCACCGCCATTTCTTTATTATTTAAACTTTGAATAAAGTCAATTATTTTGATTTTACCAATTTTGTAAAAACTATCAATGAATGCTTTGTTGAGGTCAAAAAACAGTTGTTTGTCAAAGTCATAGACTATTTGACATATGGCTTTACCTTCTTCAAAATTCTTTCTGGAAATGCATTCAGTTAGTTTTGTTATGTACAAATCATTAACATTAATTGTATTAGATTCCTTTAATAATTTAGACATTTTCAGCAAAGTGAGAGTAGTTGCTTGCTTAAAGATAACATCTTTTTGTTCTGTCATGATGTCATATAATATTTTAACAGCCAGATCTCGTTGTGTTTCATTAAAATCTTCTATGAAGTCAATAATTTTAACAGTTTCAATCCTTTTATACACTGTGTTAATAACTTCTTTCATTAAATTTCTAAAAAGTTCTTCATTGTAATCAAACAATTCATTAGAAAGTTGGGAAACCTCTAGCATCGATGTGTTATGAGTTAAAGCCAAATCAGCCTTTTCTTTTATGGTTTCCTTCAGAGATACTTCAATATTTCTAACCTGCTCATTTTTGACATTGTCTTCAATTTTTACAAAGCTTTTTAATAGTTGTAGTTGCTTGAAAGCGTTGTGATGCCCATTTATTACCATTTCCATTCTCAGCGCTTTGTAGATGTAGAGATTATATGGATATCTTACCAAATCTCCAATATTCATTATCAAATCAAAGTTTGATTCCCTTGAGTCATAGACTTGCCTGATAACTCTCCAAACTTTTCCTTCGCTAAGATTGACAATTTTTGTTTTCACATTTTCGACATCATTGTTTTTGAAATTTTCTATTAGCTCTTTGATTTCTTTTGATAACTCTTTTTTATCTTGTATCTCTGCAGTTGTGATTTGAAGTATTGTAAGCATCTCTAAAAGTGTACCTTCTGTTTTGTCAGTTCTTTGCAGTAAATCTTTTAACCTTTTGTCCCATTCCTTGTGATTATCCTCTTCGCCCTCAATTTTCTCTATCAATTCTTGAATATTTTTCTGCAAATCTTTATATGTCTTTTCCAGTGTGTTTAGTCCGGTGAAGTTGTCCTCCTCACTGTAGGCTGAGAACACCAAAAAGAGCAGGATTGCAAAACCAGCAATAAATTCCTTCAGCATCTTTGTTGGACCTGCAAATATATCATGAGTAGTGATTTAATAGTGAACAAATAAAATAATCAATTGTTATAATATTCTTTATCTTGTTTTCTATCAATTTTCAGAGGAATGTGAAAAACATATAAGATTAAGGTTAAAAGGAGTCGAACTCTTTACAATTTTACATATCACGACCAATATCGGCTTATCGTGCTTTTCATTCATCTTAAGGCTTTCTATCAGATCTCAGAGCTTTGTTAAGGACTCCTTCAGTTCTTGCTTTTCCCCTCTTGGGAGTAGGAATCTCACCTGCATAGGCCTTCGCACAGAGGACATGTTCCACTGTCTCTTCTTGACTGGCAGTCCAACAATCCTAGTACTAAAAAATCCTAAATTTAGTGGTTCTGCTGTTAGTTTCTGCAATGGTTCTTTGATGAACTCATCTTACATGCTTCTGGCCCAATCTACCTTCACATTGAACCTAAGACTTATTTTTATCCATTGTCAGATGGATCCAGGTTTTTGGCAATTGGGTATGACACAAAAGGGTTCAGGGTCAGTAGGTTTCCTCATTGAACTTGCCTTAGCCAATTTATCAGCCACTTTATTGCCCCTCTGCCCTGCGCCCTAGTTAAATTAATGGTAATTTTGTTGTTTGACAGGGCCCGAATGCAATCCTAAACCAATTCTGTAATTGCCCTCATTGCTGCCTGGTTGTCCAAGTAGACAGCTATTCAGTACTTGGTAGATATCTCATTTTGTGTATATGGAGAGTGAATGTGCAGTACAAGAGCATCGATGGCGGAATATCAAATTAAATATAGAAAAATGTCGACATTTACTACCTTAGGAAAACCTCTTAATTGTAAATATAAAAACTGGGAAACTGAACTAACAGTTCTAATTAATATTAAGGATAGATTTTATTTTTGACTCCTCACTTTCCTTTAATCTACATGTTTAAACTATTGTAAATAAAATTATAAAACTACTTGGTTTCTTCAAAAGAAATACAAAAGAATTTAATAGTGTTAACTGTTTAAAAATTTATTTTACATTGATACCCATCTTGGAATTTAACTCAGTTGTGATGTCACCAAATTATCAAAAATATATTCACAGAATTTAATATGTCAGAACAGATTTCTTAAATATGGTGCCTATAAACTAGGTCCAAAAATTGACCTAGTTTCCTATGATTATATCACATCTATTATGAACGTTAAAACATTAATTGAGACTTGCTTTGGATGTTATTTTTCTTGAAAAATTATTACATGATTTGATTTGTTGTCCTCAGTTATTAGAAAGAATCTGCTTCAATATGATATAGACCTCAATCTGTTTTGCACTTCTTACGAAAATTCAAATAGTTGTATAAGAAATGTAATATTGACATATGTATATGTATATATTGGATTATTGGCTATTTGCTATTAATGTAATAAATAAATAAAAAACAGGCTGTAAAGTATGTAGGAGTCTAACTGGAACTCCCATGTAAATAAAAAACTAAACAAAACATATACCAGATTTTCCATGCTGTCCCCAATGGTGTACCATACATCTGGGCTCAAAACAGAAATTTATACCTATACTTAACATACAAGGACATTCAAAGGCACACACTGTTATATAGCTATTTTCTTGCATTTAAAAAGCAAAATAAAAATTAAGAGAAAACCAAAAATAACTATTCTTTTAATGTTTAAATATGGAAGTTTTGTGCTAGTTTAATTTGAAATCGCCCAATACCTTTTTTTTTTCTCGTTGTAATGAACTTTACCAATAGATTCTCCTGAACTATGTATTTCTTGACTGCCACTGATCAGGCTTTAATACTATTCTTGTTAGTATGCAAGTTGTTTAATTCATTATGCTAATAAGTTGCATTAGTATAATGTACAAAAATTACAAATCAGCTTTCAAGGAAGTATTAAATTGCAAATAAAACGGGATTATTTTTAACTTCTTTTGTCATTGTTATGGGATATTTTGCTCATTGTGAGAATTCTACTCGTTATGCGGGACGAGAAAACTGAACTGACTAGAAGGCTCCATTTCCTTCAAAACCTTGGTTGAAATGGAAAGTTCAAATAAACATGTTAAGTCAGTCGTTTTAATATTTTGATTCAATTATAACAAATCTTGGATTTTTATGTGCTACAATCAAAATGGACAGAATTCTGACTCATACACAGAAGTGTTTTTGATTTTCCAAACTAATGATGTAATAACTAAACGCATGAAAATTCATTTGTACAGCATTTAACTGTACAAAAACAGTATAAAACAATTGATTAACTTGTGTTTCAGTGAAAATTATTATAAAGGGTGACAGGAGTACAGGAAAGACTTGTTTGTTTCATCGGCTTCAAGGGAAAAAATTTCTTGAAGAATATATACCCACAGAAGAAATTCAAGTATGTTTAAATGTTTAAAAAAATTAATTTGATATGATTGATATCAGCTTTAATATTATAACTATATAAAGAAGGTCAGAGATGAGGCAAATTTGAAAGATAAAAAAACCCTCAGCTTCTTCATTTCTTCCTTGTTTTTCTTTCTTGTAAATTTGCCTTATCCCTAATATTTTTTATAATTATTTAACAAAAATTAATAAAAGTTTATTATTTGTTAATAATTAATTCATGTTACTTTCAGAGAAATTTTTTGCCTATATTTATTAACTATAATTTTGTGTAGTTTATTTCAATAAGCGGGAAAACTAATTAAAACAATAATTAAAAATGTTGTTTTTTCTTTCTAGGTAGCGAGCATACAATGGAATTATAAAACAACAGATGATGTTGTGAAAGTGGAGGTGTGGGATATTGTCGATAAAGGAAAGAAACGGACTAATCAAAAAATCGAAGGTCTCAAACTTAAAGAATGTGACACACCAGCCTTGGATGCAGAATTCATTGACGTCTACAAGGGGACACATGGCGTCATCTTAGTTTTGGATATAACAAAAGTTTGGTAATTAAATTTTATGATACATAATGTTATTAAATCTTATCTAATCTAAAGTAATTGCCACCTTTGTATACATTTAATCATTTTATGTATTGTGCTGTGATATAAAATTTTGATTCGGTAGAGTGCATTCTGACCTCTTTCTCCTGTTGACAATGACAATCTAAGCTTTTGTTGATAATATTCCTTATATGTTAGTTCAGCTACACAATAGAGTTCTCATGGCATTCAGTGGCTTTTGAATATGTTTGTTTATATGTCTTGAACAGGAGTGGTAAAAAGTATTAACACACCATGTGAGGATTCACAAAAAAAATTATATTAGCCCAATATAAAATAAAAGTATATTTATCTGATTATAATTTAAATTCATAGAGAATTATTTTTTGTAAATAGTAAATTCAATGAAAATTTCAGATAGTTATAAGCAAATTTAGTTAACAATATATCAATCATTTTATTCCACTACTTGTTGCCATCTTTCATGTAATTTTGTAATGCTGTTCTACAAGCTCTTCTCAGGTCATTAATGAAATCCTTGATGACATTTTCAGTGGTCCTCAATTGAAGTAAAGTTTTCCCATTAATAGAATAGTCTGGAATAAGTAAAAATCTGAAGGGGCAATGCCAGGAGGTTGGTCTTGGTCAATTGCTGATTTTAATCATTCTAATTGTGTGTAGTACACACTAGAATTAACCTGAAAGTTAATTCAGATAAACGTGTGGCAAAAACATTTACCCTTAAGTAGAAAAAGCAACTACAAAACCCAGTAAGTAGCCTTTCAAAATAAAGAAGTCAGTAGTAATGCAAGTGTCCATGGATTAAAATACTTACGAGTTTACTTGGATGCACAGCTAATCTCAAACTTCGTTATAAAGAAACACCTCAAGGAAGCATACACCAGACTCATGCTGCTCTACCCTCTAATAAATTGAAAAACCAGATTAAAACAAGAAGTTTCTTTGATGATGTTTAAAGTAACACATGGGATCAGTTATACACAACAGACTAAATAGGATATAGGTGTTATAAAATAAAGTAGTTAGGCTTGATAGGTTTAAATAATGCTAGGGTTGATAGCCCTCAAAAAATAAATAAATAAATGATAAAAAAATAAAAAAGTTAGGATATCTTTTGATGCTCCTTGGTTTGTTAAGCTGGGCGCACACTAGGTCGGTAGGGCAGCGCGACATGGCGTGATGCAGCACGTAACCAACCCCAAGAAAAATACATTGAAATGAATGTAACCCCACACACTAGGTTGGTATGGCGGCGCGGTTTGCTCTTAGCTTACAAATTGTTTTGTAATACCCTTTGGGAATGGAACTTTTGTGGTACCAGCTTATTTCAATATCAGGTTGAATATCTTTATAAAAGGTACTATTTTTTCATTCATTGACCATCATTTCTCTCTTAGACTGTTCATCATTTCTGTATGGTAATTCTTAAACAAAAAGAAAAAAAAAAATATTTTGTTCCTTTCTGTTAAGTAGGTTTCCTTCTTTCACCCATTAGATTATTTTTGCGAGCAGTTTTTTTTTGCTTACATTCTCACTATTTGTAGTGTTCTTCAGTTACCTAAGAGACCAGTTCTTTTTTTAACGGACTATATGATGTTTGAAGGGTCCCTTTTAACATATGTATGTTTTTGGGGTGGATACAGGAAATTAGTTTGTATTGAGTTAGGGTTAGGTACAACTTAAGTTAATTAAGTAGGGTTAGGTAAGGGATGGTTTAGGTTGGGTTGGGGTGAGGGACAGATTAAATTACTTAAGTAGGGTTGGGATAAGGGAAGGGTTAGGTTAGGTTAAGTAGGGTTGGGTTAAGGGACGGATTAGGTTAGTTAAGTAGGGGTGGGTAAGGGATGTATTAGGTTAGGTTAAGTAGGGTTGGGGTAAGGGAAGGGTTAGGTTAAGTAGGGTTGGGGTAAGGGAAGGGTTAGGTTAGGTTAAGGGACAGATTAGGTTAATTAAGTAGGGTTGAGGTAAAGGATGGGCTAGATTAGTTAAGGAGGGTTGGGTAAGGGATGGGTTAGGTTAGATTAGGTAGGGCCATAGGCCCAATGAGTTGATCCGAGACTCCTTTTTAGAAAAGTTTATCTGCAGCCTCGTTGTCTGACATTTTCTCATTACCTGAGACCCACTCGGTTAAGGTATCTGCAGATAAAGTTCCAGACTATTTTTAAGTTAATATTGTAGGCTTGAAGATCCTTTAGAGCTGCCTGACTGTCTGATATGTTATTGTGGTACTTTTGCAGTGTTTGTTATTTGTTTCTATGGCTTGCTGTTATTATGGCTATAGTTAGATAGATAGATATAATGATTCAGGGTATGGCCCTTTAAGAGCTANCCTTTGTGATGATAGAGCTGATATGTTTCTTAAACGTTAGTGTTTTATCTAGTATGATGCCCAGATATTTGACTTCATTTTTGATTTCTATCACAATGGCTATAGTTTGTGCCATAAAATGGATTTGGTATTATGTGATGTTTCAAGGGTCCCTTTTATAACATACTTAAGTTTTTGGGCTGGATACAAAATTTTTGTTTGTATTGAGTTAGGTAGGGTTAGGGTAAGGGACAGTTAGGTTAGGTTGAGTTATAAGGGATGGATTAGGTTAGTTAAGAAGGGTTTAAGGATGGGTTAGGGGTTGGGTTCCTACAGGAGTTATGTAGGGTTGAGGTAAAAAATGGTTAGGTTAGTATATGTACCATTAAGCTATCTGTAGAATCCATTTTTTAGGTTATTCAGGCAGTTCCAGACAATGTTTGAGTTGATATTGAAGGCTTGCAGATTCTTTACGCTTAGTCCACATCAGGGTAAAAAAATGTTGTGCATCTGTTTGGGGCTGCCCCACCACAATAAGTCACGTCTACACTATAGAGGCAGTTCCCTAGAAAATGTCTCAGGAGTTAGACCTCACGGATATTTTTCTGTCATTGTTATTATTAATTTAAAATAGAAATGAAAGAAATCAAAGAAGATGGTGGGTCCAAATATTGTTTAGTAACAACAATGATAAATGCCGCGATCTTTTGGACACATTAAGGCTAGAAGGTGGAATGGGGATTTGTCAATATTTTAAGGAAGACACCTCAAGATTTTAAAATCTTTTGCAAATGGTTGCACCGAAGGGGTTTAAATAAAACACAAAACTTAGAAATTCAATTTCCCTTACTGTGAAACACCCAGCCACACTCTGGCTGCCCCCGGAACATGCGTCCACACTTGCAGTGTTGCGCAACATTGTATCACTGAATCCCGTTTCGATGGGCCTCAAAATCTTGTATCATGTAGACCCACAATATTCTCCAGATACTAGGGGACATGTTGCGGGGCTGAATCACAAAATTCCAGATTCAAAGGAGATTGAGCCCCACAACAATGATGCACAACTTTGAGTCCAAATGTGGACTAGGCTTTAGAGCTACTTGGCTATTTATGTATTATTGTTGCACCTTTGAGATGTTTGTTATTTATTTCTTGTGCACATTTTTCTATATCTATTCAACTTGAAAGATGGTTGTGGTTGGGCCAAGGGCCACGTGGTCCTGAATGTTAGTGGATTGTAGATTTCTTTATAATCTCATTTTTGATACACTGAAGTATTCTTGGGTTGAGTTTCCTCTTTTACGAGGGTTGTTTTCAGTCATACTTCTATCCTCTTACTTCTTTATGATGTATCCTATGGTGAAAAATTCAGTCCTAAGTAGTTACTAAAATCCAATAAATGATTTGATTTTTAGATGTTTGAGGGAAAAGAGGAGCTCATTTTTATTTACTTTATATAAAAACAATTTATATTGCTATTATATTTTTTCTTATAATGTTACTCCTCTTCTCGAATGAATATTGATGAAAAATTATTTCCCTAGGACTTTCAATTATGTGCAAAAGGAAATAGTCAAAATTCCCACGGACATCCCTGTATTGATATTAGGAAATCATTGTGATATGTCTCATCATAGAACCCTTAACCCGGAGGATGTACCATATTTCATAGAAACATTGCACAGGTATTTTCTTGTGATAAATTTAAATAATTTTTAAGCTTTATTTTTTTTATATGTGAACATTTTTAAGGCCAAAAGGAGCTGCTCAAATAAGGTATACAGAAGCGTCAATGTCGAATGGTTTTGGTTTAAAATATATCCACAAATTCTTCTGTTTGCCATTTCTTCAATTGCAAAAAGAAACTCTATTGTGCCAGTTAGAAATTAATTCACGGGAATTGAATCTCACTGTAGAAGAACTTGATATATACCAGCATGGGCCTGATGCTGATTATAATTTGTAAATAATTTCATTAATATTCAATTAATATATGTACAGTTTATCATTAATAATACCAACATTAAACATTGCTAGGTTCTTAGAAAGTCTTAGCAAAAGGAGAAGGCAAGCAGCAGATTCTTCTGGAGTGAATTTAAGCCAGAGCTGTGCTAACTTAAACACAACTCTTGCACATGTTCCTTCGATCATTCTTGGTCAAGGTATGCCGATTGATAGATCAACTTCCATGCACGAAATGAAATCCAATAGTCAGACTTACAACAAACCAAGTACGAGATCACCCGACCACACATTGAATGTGGTATCTCAAGTTGTAACAAGTGTTGAAGAGTTCATTCCAGATGGTGGATTATTGGACAAGTCATTTCTCGAAGAGATTCCAACACAACGATCTCCCAAGGTGCAGGAGCCAGTATTTGACACTGATAGGTTTGTTTGCTATCAAAATTGAAATAATTAAAAAAATTGATAATTTTTTTTTTTTTTAAATCAATATGAAGATGTACAAATCTCATTGTCAGTCAAATATTTAATTAGACTTATATTTTTCTTATTTTAGTGATGGCGATGTTGGTGAAAATCCGTTAGTCGCTGGTTATCAGGATGATGTGGATCCTGATGACAATCCCACTTCTAATTCTTTGTATAAACAAACCTCTGAAAATAAGGTAGTACTTGTATGTAACATTTACTATATATAAAGCTGTTTGGATGAAAGGGGGCTGAAAATATAAAATAATTGAAGGACTGAAATTTGATATTAGTTACAATTTCAGTAGACTTCAGTTGACAACTATACAGGGTGGCCCATGAACAGACGTATACTTCAGGAGGTTATTCTAAATGTCAAATGGGACTGAAAATTCCCTATTGTCCATAGTCTGATTTTGAGTTATATTTGAGATATTTCACTTTTCTTGTTACTTCAACATTTCGCAATTTTTCCTATAAAGCACCTGTATCTTGTAAAGTATTAATAATACTACTGCAAATTTGAGTACATCAATGTTAAGAGCATTAAAAATACTGTTTCTTTTTTTATTATAACCTTAAGCAAACAAAGTTTTAAAAAAAATCAGAAAGTAAATTTTTCTGAGTTTCCTACGTTCTTGTCTAAAGTTTAAGTAAGATTTTCTTGGCTCTGTAAATATTGACATATATGGTGTTTAGAGAAAAGTTGCTTTTACTAGTTAGCTTTAAACACATGTACTTACCAGTATAAAATTGACATTTAATTGCTTAAAATTTGATTATTCAGTTAAAAATGGTTTTAAAAAGTTTATCATTAAGATTTGAAACTTTTATCAAAAATAATGACAGTAATAAAAAGTAAACAAAAAATATCCTTTTGTAAAAAATTGAACATAAAAAACAACTAGATTAGATTTAACCTGGATGGACTTCTACATTTTAGGAACTCTTAATAATGAAATCTATTCCATACTGTTGCAACTAAGAACAACCTCATAGAAAGGATTCAGGAACCCAGTGCTCTCATAGAGAGAAGATAAGCAGGTTAAACACTTGAGACCAGTAAAATATGTCAGGGAACAATTTAGGCTTGTATTCTTCAAGAAGGTGGAATTTAGAACATTTAATTCAATTTTTAGAGGCTTTTTTCTTATGTTATTTGTATGTATGGTATGGTGGAAAAGGTTACTAGGAAGCAGGGTTTGCAATCTTGAATAATTTGTGTCCAGGTCTGTTCTCCACCTCCACATGGACAGTCTGCGGTTCTAACGATATGGGAACGCTTGAGTATTTTTTTCATGGCCTTTGAGGACCATATTTGTCTTGACAGACAGACAGTATGGTATGGTAGAAAAGGATACTGGGAAGCGGGGCTTGTATTCCCCAGGCACTGCAGCCTTCTGGCTGCATATTGTACCTTCCTCGTTCCTTAGTTCAGTCAATAGACTCAATCCTTCTTCTTAGAAGTATCAGGTCATTGGCTGTTACTGCTGCAATTTGATTCCCTAACTCTTTTCCGTACGTTAGGTTAAACCTCCATTGAGCTGTTGCTTCGCATTCGAAGATGATATGGGTGGCTGTTTCCTCCTCCTCATTACATAATCTGCAAATGGGATCATCGCTGTATGTATATACCCATGTTATGTAGATGTTTTCTCAGATACCAGTGACCGGTTAGTAGTCCTACCACTCCTCTGAGTTTGGCCCTCTCCAATTGCAGCAGTGTTTTTGCCAGTCTCAGTGAGGGTTGTTTCATCATAAGTTTACTATGTCTAGCACCGCTAGAGTTTATCCACTTCTCCTTTTGTTTTGCTTGAATCCATTCTGCGATGGAGGATTCTATATTTGTTTTTGTTATCCCAAGAATAGGTTCCGGGCCTATGTATGGTCTTGCAGATCCTCCTCTGGCCAGTCTGTCTGCTTTCTCGTTACCCAAAATTCCCCTGTGCCCTGGCACCCAAGATATCATCAGGTTGTTGTGTTTCCCCAGGTTTTGGAGATTTTGTATGCATTCACTGACTAATTTTGATGTGATTCTTTTACATGCTAATGCTTTAATAGCTGCTTGGCTATCTAATCTTATGAGGATGTTTTGTCAGTGTAACGTCTTTTAAGATTTTCCAGGGCACAAGCATAGATGGCTTGTATTTCCGCTTGAAAGACCGAAGTGTACTTCCCTAATGAGTTTGATTGCTCATGTTTTGGGCTTGTTCGGGCCGGTTCCTTCGTTTGTTTTGGAGCCATCTGTGTACCATATCATTGTATCTGATGCTCTTCTGTGTTCTTCCTCTCCTTTATAGTCCGTTGAGACTTTATAGGAAGTTGTGAAGATTGTTTCCGGGATCATGTAGTCAGTCCCCATTTCTAATAATGGGTGTCTGATTGTGCTGATTATGGTTGTATGCCCGAATTGTTTAGTTCCTTTCCAATTTAATTGTTTCTGGAGCCTAAGTGAGCTTTTCCTAGCCTCTCCTTGTATGAATATTTCCAGTGGAGATAGGTTTAGCAACGTTTCTAATGCGTTTTTGTAGGGGTTGTTCTCATCGCCCTTGTGATACATAGGTTTGCTAGTCTTTGTATGCTGCCTAATGTTTGGGTAGCTACTTTTTGTTGAGCTTTGTTCCACCAGATTAGTGATTCTTAGGTTATTCTGGGTCTTATTACTGCCGTGTATAGCATTTTCGTTTTTAGTACCCAATATTTGCCTAAGGTCCATCTTCCTTCCATTCCAGGTTAATCAAAGATTATTCCTAGATATTTGACCTCATTTTTTAATAGCAGCATTTTGTTATAGAAGTGTAATCCTTGTATTTCTATATTTCTTTTCTTGGCGAAAGCGATTAAGGTGGTTTTTGAGGGGTTTACTTTAAGTCCCCGTTTTAAACACCATTGTAAATTTGTATGTGATATGGAGTCTTTTTAGAAATGGTGAATGATGGAGTGAGTGCGGTGTTCAATCCTTTTTTAAAAAAGATAGTTCATACTCACATTAAGTTCTTTTCCAACGATCCGGATTTCGAGCCCTTAGCTCATAACAGGTTGAAGGATTTCTACAGCCACCAAGATAAATGCATTAATAATATATANCTCCCTCCCTCCATCCATCCATCCCTCTAGTAAATACGAGTTGAACGCCCTAACCACCCAACCATCACTATCACTATAAATGTAAATATATCGCAGGTTAGGTCAAAAACTAAAATAAAGATGTATAGGGGTTGTGATATTTTTGCCAGGGAGTCTATATATGCTTTTTATTTCACCATTTAATTATTACATTTACCTTCGTTCTTGAAACAGCTTAAATCAATATTTTTGCTTATTTTTTGTTTTTGAATAGGTGGATGGATCTGAAAAAGTTAACGCCTGGCTTGGTAGAATTAATATATCAGGAGGTCGTGAGAGCCCTGAAGGAGGTGAAGACAGTGCATGTGCTGATTCTTCTTTTGCAGTAAAGTTAAAGGTAAAGTTGTAAGATATTTTACGTATTGCTTATCTGTCTGTCAGTTTGTGAGTTCATTTTATTTACTTTTTTTTTTTTTTTTTTTTTTTTTTTTTTTTTTTTTTTTTTGTAAATAGTCTTTTGTTTGTTGAATATTTGTCCACTTATTCTATTGAAGGTTGAAACACAGAGCCATAATATAACATGTATAACATGATACAGCTAATCAGGGGCAAACAAAATGCTGTAAAATTTTATGTAGAACAAGTCTTAAAATTATTGTGTATTTTAATTTTTAGTTGAATATGTAAATAGGTAATTTTCTATCATTTACTTAATTCAATAAAAAAATAAAATGTTGCTACTTAAAATAAGTGTTTGGTAATTTTTCTTATAGTATTAAATTGATATTATCAATTAATTTCGTGAAATTTGGTTATCTATCTTTTTAGGTCTATCTATCCTCGCTGAGTTTGGTTGGTCAGATGCATTTTGACATTTGGTCATCTCACCAATCCCCATATGTAAAAAGAGTTTGTGATTTGTTCTTCGGACATACTGAAGATGGCATAATGCTGAAACATCATATGACAGACCAATGTTTAGGCAGACTGAAATGATCCGTAATGACAGAATTACAGATTCATCACCCCAAAGATAGACAATTTCTTATCATGACTTTTTTCTCTCTCTTCTTCCGTTCTCTTTATGATTACAGAAGTTTTTCCATTTTGAATTAAGTGGTACCACCTTAAATTTAAATTTTACAAATTTTTATTAATTTATCTTGTTATGTGGGGAAATATCCTTCATATAATCTAGTTCCTTTCCTCCATATCTTTAGTTCCACTTGCAGTGCAATACTACTAATAAGGGGTCCTCAATTTTCTTCAAGGGTTTGCATTTGAACACCAGATGGTTCAAGAGCAATCGTTGATAAAACAAAATCCTATTATCATTACTTAGTGAACTCCTCTCTCTCTCTCTCTCTCTCTCTCTCTCTCTCTCTCTCTCTCTCTCTCTCTCTCNTACATACATACATACATACATACATACATACATACATATATATATTTTTTAATTGCAGTTCAAAATCTTAATGACCATTTTTACCTATTGCAACCAAAAAATCAAATGGTTAGCAATCAATTGTTAGTTTCATGTCGATGATAATTGACCTTTGTTAAATTAAGTACTGTGTGTTTAAAGCATAATTAATAGGGGCACCTTTTCTTAGAATATAAACTTTAGAAATTCTTAAAAGTTTCTTCTGAATTTGTACCAAATATGCTTAAGGTTACAATAAAAAACAAAACAAATGCATCTCATATGATTTTGAATGCTCTTAAAATTGATGTAATCAAATTTACAGTGGGATTAATATTTTATGAAATATGGCGGCCCTCTGGGAAAAAGTTGTGAAAGGTCGACGTAGATAATCAGGAAGATTGAATAACTATATTTAGGGCTAGGTCTGTTTGTTATAGTGCTCTCCATAATCTGAACTAATTGACACAGGGAAGTATTCAGATTATGTACTGAAAAATTTGGATTACAGTGGGTGTTAATAACATACATATACATGGACAAAAACAATTTCAACACAACAATTTATTCTTATTGCATACAGAAAACATTAAAGTACATATATACCATCAATTTCTCTTAAAAAAAAAAACAA
Organism: Cimex lectularius; assembly: GCF_000648675.2. Taxonomy (NCBI): domain Eukaryota; kingdom Metazoa; phylum Arthropoda; class Insecta; order Hemiptera; family Cimicidae; genus Cimex; species Cimex lectularius. The sequence goes on from NW_019394208.1 coordinate 239,710, forward strand.
AAAAAAACCAGTTTTTAAACATTTAACATTTTCTTCATTGCTCCTTGTTTTTTATTTATTTTTAACNTCTCTCTCTCTCTCTCTCTCTCTCTCTCTCTCTCTCTCTCTCTCTCTCTCTCTCTCTCTCTCTCTCTCTCTCTCTCTCTCTCTCTCTCTCTCTCTCTCTCTCTCTCTCTCTCTCTCTCTCTCTCTCTCTCTCTCTCTCTCTCTCTCTCTCTCTCTCTCTCTCTCTCTCTCTCTCTCTCTCTCTCTCTCTCTCTCTCTCTCTCTCTCTCTCTCTCTCTCTCTCTCTCTCTCTCTCTCTCTCTCTCTCTCTCTCTCTCTCTCTCTCTCTCTCTCTCTCTCTCTCTCTCTCTCTCTCTCTCTCTCTCTCTCTCTCTCTCTCTCTCTCTCTCTCTCTCTCTCTCTCTCTCTCTCTCTCTCTCTCTCTCTCTCTCTCTCTCTCTCTCTCTCTCTCTCTCTCTCTCTCTCTCTCTCTCTCTCTCTCTCTCTCTCTCTCTCTCTCTCTCTCTCTCTCTCTCTCTCTCTCTCTCTCTCTCTCTCTCTCTCTCTCTCTCTCTCTCTCTCTCTCTCTCTCTCTCTCTCTCTCTCTCTCTCTCTCTCTCTCTCTCTCTCTCTCCCTCTCTCTCTCTCTCTCTCTCTCTCTCTCTCTCTCTCTCTCTCTCTCTCTCTCTCTCTCTCTCTCCAAAAAAAATAAAAAATAACAATTTGTATTGCAGGCAGAGGGAAAAAAGAAAAGTAAGAAGAAGGGCAACAAGTACAAAGATGAAAATTCTAAAGCAGAAAAAAAGAAGAAAAGAAAAAAGTCGTCTCAGGAAAATGCTAATGATCTAGAACTCTTCCTCTCTTCACGAGATGCATCCTATGAAGCCATTTAAAAACCAATTAAGTAGTTTATTATTTTATCTATTAAAATTGTGTAGAGAAATTAACTTTTTTAATCTACTTTTAGTGCCATCAAGAGGGAAATTAAATTTATTTTATATTGCGAACGAACTGAAATTGTTTAAAAAAATTTGAAGCAAACAGAATAATTAAACCTTTCAATGAAGCCACACATTTTCTCTTCCATTCTACCATTTTCATAAATATCTGAATTATTATTAAAATGATTGTGTTAAACTTTACTTTAAAAGTGCGTTAAAATTGTTTTGTATTAAATGCAATAAAAAAAAATACACGTTTAATAAAAGTTTTTTTAAGTTAGTATGTAAAGCGTCAATTTTTTCTTAGTGGGAACTGGAATATGTATTTCATTTTGACACTAAAATCACTATTCATTGACATTATACAATGCAGAATAGTCTTGATAAGATAATTATGGGATGATCATTCTAGCATACAAGAAAAGATTTTGCATTGTATTAATGTTTAATGCATGCTGATTTTATACTATTAATGTAATTTTATAATTATTGACATAAAGTATATAGATTTGTTATAACTTTTTATATTTTTGTATGTACATTTTACTATATTTTTCAATTGTGATAACAATGTTTAGTCTTTTATTAAACAATCTTTTTTGACAAATTGAAAAATCGTTCAGGCTGTGAGTTGATTTTTTATAGTAAAGTTTCTTTACTCGATAGGATTTTTATTATATTTGTTTATTGACAGTTCTTAATACAGTTTTGTATATATATGTGTGTGTGTGTGTGTGCGCGTGAGTGTGTGCGTACGTGTGGCATGCGTGCGTGTGTGTGTGTGTGTGTGTTGTGAGAAGTCTAGAAATTGTAATTGTGTAAAATACATATTATTTGAGATTTAGTTATCAAGAGTTCTTACAGCTTATTATCAATTAAACATTAGCATATTTTATTATATAAAATACATATTATATATTCAGATGTATGAATTAACTATTAACATTTTGAAATACTTTGCCCCATTTATCAAATTAATTAAGATTCCTAAGGTGAAACAATGATTAATTACTAAATTGATATCTAAGTCATTGTTAAAAGATGAGAATTAATTATTTTTTCCATGTTAAAAATGTTATTTTATTTTATTTTTAAGCGTTGTAATAAATTATAAATATCTCAGGTTCAAGTCTTCTATATTATGTAATAAAGATACCTAATAAATGCATATGTAACTGTTAAAAAAACTTCACTCTATCCTCAGTACTTTAACATTTTCCTTTATTAACATTCAGTATCTGAAATTTGATCGTTACCCATCACTTGGTCACAACCCTGCAAGGCAGACCAAAATTTGAGGTTCTTCTTGCCGACAATAGAAATCTAACAATTTCTAACCCATCTAGCAATTATAACCCTGAGTCCTTTAATAAATTCCTGTGTCCAGTTATGTGCCATTCAACTACACACTTGACTTTGGCAGAGCTAACTGGGCTAAGTTCAGATTAATTATTAACAGCACTGATTTAAATAGATTTATAATTTTTATGTTAAGAGTGGTTGAGATGAAAAATTAGTGTCACGAACGGGACTCGAACCCACGAC
>NW_019394209.1:0-65493 GCF_000648675.2 Cimex lectularius
GACTTCTTGATAACCAAACCAAGAGTTGTTTTGAGACGGAATTTGGTAAGCACGGACAAATCCCTTCTTTTTCAGACTTTGCTGAATTCATTCATCAACAAAGTCTTCAGTTACATACTAACTCATTGACGTCGTGTTCCCCTTCTCAAGGCGCGAGACACGCTTCATGAGTGCAAAAAACCACCCTAACATCCCTGGGGGTCTCTACTGCAATTTCACCTTGTCCTGTTTGTCACCAAGATCATAGAATTTTTGAATGTAAACAATTTCGTTCGTTCTCCCCTTCAGAAAGGTTGCAGCGTATTAAATCGTTAGGTCGTTGTATCAATTGCTTTTCGTCTGGTCATTTTTGTACAAAATGTCCTTCCAATTTCTCTTGCCGTCAATGCAATAAAAAGCACCACTCTCTCCTACATTTGTCTAAAACTTCGGGTAACATACCCCACCCGAAACCTGCGTTAGGTCCTGATGCTGAGACCTCTAGTTTAAACCCTACACGCCCAGTTAATGTAACTCCTGCGACTAAAGATCCGAGCTTCGGCGAGAAAACACCAGTCCTGACAGCATCTGCGACCGGAGAGCCTAGTGTAATTTTGGGTACCGCTGTCGCTCGCATTCAGGACAAAGAAAAGAAATGGCAAACCATCCGGATGCTTATCGACAGCGGGTCTCAGAGGTCCTTCATTACAATAGAATGTGCCCAGCGTCTTGCACTCCCGATTACAGACGTCAAGTCCCGTCTTGTAGGTTTAGGAACCAATGCGTTAAAAGGTGTTCAGGGTCAAATCAATTGCGTTGTAGTTCCTCAATTTTGCAATGGCCCTCGATTGCGCACAAAGGCTATTGTGATTGAGAAAATTTGTGGTGATATGCCTTCTTGTTATATTCCTGTTCATTGGAAGTCATACCTTTCGAACCTCGACTTAGCTGATAATTCTTTTTCTGAGCCCGGTCGGATAGATTTCTTGCTTGGTGCCGACCTTTTTGGGGATATTATTCTCGGCAAAATACTAAATATGCCAAAGGGTCTGCCTACTGGTCTTAAAACAATATTCGGTACAGTCATCATGGGTCATGTTGACACCCCCNTGGGGACTGCATCTGGATTGGGATGATCCCATGCCACCCTCTCTTCAGGTCGAGTGGAACAATTTTTGTTCCACTTTACCATCCCTGAGTTCAATAACCCTGCCTCGGTTAATATTAAGTCCCAAGTGGAGTAAAATTACCGTACTAGGATTTGCTGACGCCTCTTGTTTGGGTTACGCTGCCGTTATTTATTTGCTGGTCGAAAATTCTAATGAGCTGACACAAGTGAATCTCTTGTATGCGAAAACTCGCCTTGCTCCTCTCAAACCACTTACCATCCCACGTTTGGAGTTATGCGCGGTAATGCTACTCATCACTGCGCTAAGATCATTGGAACCCTTGTTAAAAACGTTAAACCACCCCAGCGTTTATTTGTTCACCGATTCCGTCACGGTCCTTTCTTGGTTGCATTTACCGTTTCACAGATTGAAGACCTTCGTCGCGAATCGTGTGGCCAAAATAAGGGAAGCATATCCATTGTCGTCTTGGTACCACGTTCGATCGCAGGGTAATGCCGCAGACATAGCATCAAGGGGTACAGATCCAGTCACCTTGACTAAACAAATTTCTTGGTGGCATGGGCCAGAGTGGATACGCTCGCCACGGGAGGATTGGCCTGTAACGCCCTATAAAGAAAATACTCCTTCTGTTGACTTGCCAGAAACCCGAATTGTAGGCACCATGCTGGCGTGTCAAACCATCTGTTCTCCAGCAGAATTCTTTAATCGGTTCTCGTCGTATTCTCGCATGATCCGCGTGATGTCTTACGTCTTTCGATTTGTCCAGCATTTCTATAAACCTGGCCGACCCCGTAATTTTGGTTGTTTGACTGTCAAAGAGATAGAAGAGACAAATTTAAAGTTAATTAAACTTGTTCAAAAGATTTGTTTCCTTGACAATAACTCGTTAACAAAGTCGGCCCAATTTAGATCTCTTTCTCCACATGTCGATCATCTGGGTATTTTTAGGGTGGGCGGTCGGTTGAGATATGCCCCTTTGGATCCAGACACAAAAAATCCAATTTTACTACCTCCCAAATCTCGTTTTGTTCTGCTTTTAATTGATGAATATCACTTGCAAAATGCTCATGCTGGGCCCCAGTTAGTGCTGTCTCTTTTGCGTCAAAAATATTGGATCATATCAGGTCGACGTGTGGTCCGGTACAGAGTCCACCAATGTTTGAAATGTCATCGCCTTAGGGCAAAGCCAATGACTCCTTTAATGGGTAATCTCCCTCCGACAAGATTCGAACAAGGTCGCCCATTTTTAATTGTTGGTGTAGATTTTGCTGGTCCTTTCCCCATTCGCGAATCACCCCGTCGCAAGGCAGCCTTAGGAAAGGCATATATCAGTCTGTTCATTTGCTTCGCCACAAAGGCCGTCCATATCGAAGTTGTCTCACGTTTATCCTCAGACGCCTTTCTTGCAGCGTTAGATAGGTTCGTTAGTCGAAGAGGAATTCCAAGCAAAATCTTTACTGACAACGCGACTAATTTCATCGGAGCCTGTCGCCAACTAAAAGAATTATACCAATGGTTGGAGTCGGAGGAAGTAAGTCGACGTATTCATCAGCATTTACTTGCAAAGCGGGTTACCTGGCACTTCATTCCTCCCGGTTCTCCTCACTTCGGCGGCCTTTGGGAGGCAGGAGTGAAATCCTTGAAATTCCATTTAACCCGCATCCTAGATCAACAACCCCTTACCTTTGAAGAGCTCTCAACAGTCGTCATTCGAATTGAAGCGATTTTAAATTCTCGTCCTCTTTACCCTTTGTCCTCTTCACCCGATGATTTTTNATTGTAAATATTTAATTTTTGTTTAAAGTATTATCAATCTCCCCTTTCATTTTCCCAAATCCCTCTTAAAATATAATAAATAGTGGCCACCTATAAACAAAAAAAAACAAAATTTAATTGTACCTTTTGGAACGGGTACGGAAGTTTGCGGGTCAATTAAGATCCGCCCTTCCCCCCAACAACATCTATGTACTCAAAGTAATGAAATATGTAGTACGAGCTTGTACTACAGTTTCTATTAAGAGGTTAGGTCAGTTTTTGTCAAAATTTGTGATTTCTAAAGCTTCTTTGTCTATCAGCTAAGTACCGCTTGGTGTAGACTTGTTAAATCATCTCAAGAACATTTATAAAAACATCACATACCAAGAATGAATTTGTCTTCTGAAGGCAATTAAGGTAAAACTAGAATTAAAAATTAACAATTTTGATTTACTTGAAATCGTAATAGTCAGTAAATTAATGAAACAGTAATAGTAAATAATAATAATTAATAATAATAAATATTTATTATTGAAAGATTACTTTACTCGTATTTCGTCTACTTTTTAAAGACTTAAATTTGAAAGTATTACGTACATGAAAATACGTTTAGAAACATTTTGACAAAGCCTCTTGTGTAAAAATTATCATCAAGATATTGCAATAAAACGGTTCATATGTTTAGAGTCATTTTGATGATTAAATTAAAGACATGCTTTACTGGGGACAATGTTTAACTTTTCATAATTATACCAATTCGTGCTGAAACATTTTTCGGCAGTAATTACAGAACTGTCGGAATATAAACTCAACTGCGTCTGTTTGGCAAAATGTTTACATTATACAAATGATACAAAGGAATAACACTCTATATGATTGTAATATTTAAAAACAGAAACTGTTAAGTTACACAAGCAAAAAACGCGATTTATGACAAAGGATTGAATCAAGGAAGTTTGCGTTTATATTTCCATGAAAAGGAAAACGTACGCTTTTATTTTTAGATTTTAAAAAAATTGAAAATACAGTGGTGTAAAAAATGTTTTTAAAAACAATAAAATACAGTAAAAATTTAAATTTCAATATTCTTTTTCTCCTTTCCTTTCCAACCTTGCCAACTACTTAATCTCTCTCTCTCTCTCTCTCTCTCTCTCTCTCTCTCTCTCTCTCTCTCTCTCTCTCTCTCTCTCTCTCTCTCTCTCTCTNTCTTTCTACCATTCTTTCTCTCTTTCACTCTCACTCTTTTAGTAGAACATTACATTGTTGTTCGTTATAAACTAGGTTTTTAACTGGTAAGGATAAAATTTTTTTTTTAACTAGCAAAACTAAAAAGGTATTTTCACTGTGCACCGGGGGACGACCTACTAAGTTGACATTATTCATTTTTATATTAAACAGTGAGCAAATTATAGTTGTTCATTAATATTTATGTAATTACACATATTATCAGCTGAATTCGTGCTTGAAATTTTTTAGAATGTAGGGATTATTTTTTTAAAGTTGTGATTACCGTTTTTTGTTTAAGTTACAAAAAAAGTGTTTTTTATTTCCAAATAAATATTATTGGTAAAAAATCTTACGCAGATATAAATTCAATTCAAAACGTTATGGTCAATAATATGTAACTCTCCCGGCTTAATAAGCCGTTACATTTTCTTATTTAAGCTGATATGCGATGAAATCCGTACATCAACTAAACATCGCATCTTCCTTGAAAAGCAGCCATATTTTCATTTATTTTACTAAAATCTATTTTTTTAACGCTGCAGAACACAATCGCACGTCTATTAATCTTGTACATTTAATATTTTCTTCTTTTATCCTATGCTTTGAAAACGTAAAGCAGTATTTATTAACACTGTAGGTATATTTTCTGTAGACTAGAAACCGCGACTGACTATAAATACTATTTTATTAATATTTTTATTTATTTATTTCAGTGCTGCTGGACGAGGAGCGAGCATGAACGTGAAATCGTTTCTTACAAATTATAGATAAAATAAAATATAATTTATAAAGTGTTAATGTGGTTGTTCTTCAGTAAAACTGACCACGTTAATCATTTAAACATAACTTCCAAAAAATAAAAAAATAAAACATTTTAATAAACATTTAAAAATAATACTTTTGTAATAAATTATTATCTCCCTTTAAATAGACTAAAGGACGCGATGGGTATTCGTAGCAGTTACTGTATATTTATTACTAATATAGACATCTCGTTGAACATTCCTGACCTACATATACAGATTCGGGTGGATCCAAAAGATTTGCTGTTCAACAAATGTGCCAACTTTTCTTCAAATTTCTGTACCTGGCAAGAAATAAAAACAGTAATCAATGGGTAAAATATCTATTTCATTATTAAATCGTCTGAAAACTTTAATAACCGGCAAGGTTGTGTTTTAATGAAAAAACTGTCGATATTATAATTGCGTAAAAACTTAAAATGTTGCATTATGAAACTCAGCCATCTAGTCTATATTTTTTTAATAATAACATTTTACCTTGGGGGCTACCAATTTTCGTAGCGTCCTGAAAATCGGATTCAGAATGCCTAAGAGCACGGCTTCCAAACTAGGGAGTCCGGAGCGAACTTGAAAAAAAATAATAACTACAGAAGTAAAGAAGAAAGAATAAATAATAATAACTAATAACGAGTCTTACTTTAAACGAAAGTTTTTTTTTATTTTTATTTATTCATTCTTCGTTTATTTTTGCACAAGCAAACAAAAAAGGTAAAATTAGTTAGACGGACGTGACTAGACTGTTCAGTCGATCGGTTTCATAGGAATTGTTGTTACTAGAGTCCTTCATTATCGGGAACTGCTGCTTCTGGAGCACCCTGGATTTTTCCAATGTTGTGTATAAAAAGCCGTTGTTTGTAGAAAATGTGATTCAAGTTTAACTTTTCCCACGGGTGCACTATTTGTGTCAATCTCATTGATCAGTTATTTAATCCAATTTGGACCGTTGGCTGAAGTCAGTATTCCTTCCGATGACGACATTACTGACGACAAGCCAAATGAAAAACTGCTTTCAGATAATAAAGCACCCCACCAGCATCCAGCATGCTCAAATTCTAAAAGCCTTCGAATAGGTGCAGGTCAAATAGCCAGTAGAAGTAAAATATTTAAAAAAACGTTAGTACCATGACACCTTCTTAGATTTGGGATTTATAGAGGCTGACGATTAATGCTAAATATGTAATTTGTGCAAAAGTCCATCAAAACAATTAAATTTCTTCATCAATTTGAGCGTACGCATCCAAAACTCGAGAGAATCAGATTGATATTTTCAAGATAAAGATCACTGAACGAAACATTAGTATTCACCTGAAGATAGACTGGCGGGCTTTATCGAAACTGAAAACGGTTTGACTACCCAATCTTGGTCTTGCAGCTTTGTATCTCGAGCGGTTGGGACTTAGGGTACAAAGGACATCTCCAAATTTTGACGCCGTTCACATATTTCATCAATGTGCCGTTCGCAAGCTCCAGCTTTTTTCCTTAACAGATTCAACCCAAAACAAGATTGTTCTTTGTCATTAGCATCGAAAGTTGTGATACACTTCCCTTATAGAGAAAGACACATCTAATTTATTTTCATGAAAATCATTGAAACCTTAGCCAATTTGACATTGTGGTTCATCAATAAATATAAAATTTTAAAACATAATTCCTGTAATCTTAAAAGTGCTTTTCTATGATACAGCCACGTCACGTCTGTATGGAAAAACAGGACATGATGAAGGCATCGCATATCGTCACATAATATTGTAAAAAGTCTTGACTTCAAAGGCTGCGACTTGATTAATAATTTGAACAGACTCATCCAAAACTTTCATAATAGAGGCTGGTATTTTGTTTCATGTCTAAAGCATATCTGTGGAAAATACAATGACTTCTTCTGCATTCCTCGGATTTATCTTTTAATGTAGTAATCAATCCGATTGTTTGGCCAGCCATTGCTTTTGCACCATCTGTGCACACTTCAATACAATAGAGCCACGGAATTTTGTTAGTTGTAAAAAAACCGCCTAACAAACGGAATATTTCGGCACATGTTCCATCGACAAGTGGTTTGCACAGGAGAGATTCACCACGAAACAACGGGCAAAATTTTACTTTGCTATATACTATAAGTATCTAATTTTAAATATTTGGATGAAGGGGGGTCCGCCCTGGATTTTGTTATGTGAATGGATAAAAGGGTGACTAAAAGTCTAACCCCAGCCTTAGAGCTTAGTTCATATCTAATGGTAGAAACGGGTCGTTTAAGTATCGGAAAATAATTAAAAATTATCATTATGTCAGCGTTTTTGTCATTTGAGTCCAATTTTACGGCGTTCAGGGTAGATTAAACTCTTTTTTTTCTTGGGTCTTGAAGGTTTAGTATTACCGAACGCCGTTTCAGTCCGAGCTCAAGTGTTAAAGGAACTAATTCTTTTTTTCTTATCTGATTGTTTCACATCTTCTCCTCCTCCAACTGTTCACCTATTACTTTTGTCTCTTTTCTACACTCCTACGACCAGATAACATTTATCAGTAATTTGTAAGTAACAGACAATACAATTTGCCAATTTGATTAATTTGCATAAATTTAACATGTTCCATAGCAAATTATATTTACAAATTACTTGGTTACTAAAATATGTTTTATTTTTATCGGTACTATGTCAATTGTTTTTCAATCGACTATTGACTTATAAAACGCAATATTTATCGACAAACGAGGGTAATTTACCGACTTGCACGTAAAAAACCGTATAAAGACGGAGAAATACTCTAAAATGTCTACTAAAGGAGATTTATTATGTAGTGAAGTGGTTAATTAATGCTTCAACCTACATACTTAAATAAACTTAGGGTCCCAATTAATCAACTTGATTTTACTATAGTGAAAAAAGTACATTTTCTCATTTATTTATTTTATCTAATGTGTTTTCTTTTATATTAGTAAATATACCGTTGTAAACAAGTAGAAGAGATATCTTCTAAATATTTTCTGTGGAAATAATATATACAAGTAAAAATCAACAGGCATTTGTCATACAAGCTATTGAGACAGTGATGAATGCGGTACAGATTTCATTCCTTAAGATTATTTAATGGGTTTTGTTACATATTATCATAAACCATATAAAAATCCTGCTGTAATAATTTCAAATTTTGAAGGACTTATGATAAAAATTTGAGTCACAGAGTTAGTAAATATCTACGGTTCATTCGATGAAAGAGATATGTTTTTTAAAGAAAAATCACCAACATAAAAAACGTACGCTCAAAAAGTAATCTCTATCAGCGTATAGCCAAATACGTGAATATATGATGGGTTATAGATTTTTTCCTTTTATTTTTGACATATTCTTATCTCTGGTACGACGTCCATAGAGAGTCCAGTTGATTAAACTGATTTTTAGAAAATGACGGCGTACTAGATGCTTGCTTCACCTTTATCATAGAAAAATGGGTCAATAACAATTTGTGTGTACATTTATAGAAGCTTCTGACGGCAATCTTGTTATGCACTACTATTTGCTTTCCAGAGTAGATTACACAGTAAGTTTTGTCTTAATGAAATCAATTGGGTGTTAACATAATTTTGGTATATAGAAGAAAGGTAGTAAATAACTGACGCACTTGTATAATATACAACAGTTTTGTCGAAGCACGGCGAAAAAGCCAAGAACAGTAAATGCAATCAACTGCATTTAGTGCTTATCAATAACTCCCTTGAATTCCATTATCTTAGATTTTGTCGTAAAACAATGATTAGGTTACCAAATATTCATCATAATAAAAACTTATTTGACAAAATATTTATAGCCGAAATTGCCTGTTATTCATCAAATCGTGCAGAGTTTGACAAACTTAAATAGTGGAAATTCCATCTTGAAAAGAAATGAGATATAACTACAATTCAGCTAATGTCTGAATTAGAAAAAAATGAAGCAATTTATATAGATAAAAAAATAGATATAATATGAAAGTCCGGTTATTCGTTTTAATTATTAAATTTTGAATATAATTGATTATCTTACAGTTAATTAAGGTTTTTAGTTGAGATAAAAAAGTCAGTATGACGAGCGGGATTCGAACCCACGATCTTCGGCTAGATTCGCCGTTGCTCTACCACTTGAGCTATCGTGACCTCGATCCACTCGGACACTAACATCGCATCGCAACCCCACCTTTTGAATTTTCCCTCTTTTTTGCCATTTTTCAAGGCGTATCTAGCCGAAGATCGTGTGTTCGAGCCCCGCTTGTGACACTGACTTTTTTATCTCAACTAAAAACCTTTTTTTCCATAAAACTCTTCTTCTCTCGTCTGCTCCATCCTGAATTAATAAGCAAATATTTACAATATACAAATTTTCTATTGGAGTTTCAGTCTTTGCCTACATTATCTGAATTATGAGTTCCTTGAAAACTTCTACCCCGCCCTTAATTGCTCTGAAAAGTTTTGCTTAAATATTTGACAACAGTGTAATTTTAAGTCCTAATACCTGTGGATGAAAATAAGCTGAAATAAAATGTTAATAATGTGCAGTTACTGAGTAATTTTTATTGCTTTGAAAAGTAATTTCTTATTAAAATCTGCTCGTGGCGTAATTGCAAAGACTTTTAGAAGACCAAGAAGTAAACTTGTTTCTTATTTAAACTAAAGTTATTACATTTTAAATAGATGCAAATACTTCGCAAACTCATAAAATTTGAAGTTCATGGTGTTTGGTACTATTTATTTTTGTTCGTTATAACTTTAAAAAATTTAAATATGACATTGCTTTTTATTTATAATACACAACTCACCACACGGTTCATACGACTGTTTACTACGCTAACGCTACCATTAATACAGCATGTGTAAAAATTATGTTTTACTAATTAAAAAATTGTACGTATTTCTAGTTTTGTAATGGAATTTCCTTGATATCTATCAAAAAATTAAAACCATTTTTCAAATCATCATGTTGCTTTCTACAAATGTACGGTGTGATGACACCCAATTGCAATATTTTTTATGTAATCGCCAACTAATAAATTAGCATTTTGTTATTCAAGAGGAACGGCTTTCTATTCTCACTGATGCGCTTTGACATTTTTGCCACATCTAGCCAGTCCACGTTAGAACAACTTGATTGAATTGGCCATTACGTTCTTAAGTGTGAACATCGCTAAAGTTGATGATATACGATCATCCGGCCATGCATTTCATTCTGTCATGTCAATATTTTCATAGCAAGGGTTAAAAGGAGACCTTTTTACGGCCTTGTGCACCACGACCAATATTGGTCTATTGTGTAATCTCCATTGATATCTACAACTCTTTTGAAAGCGTAGGACTTTTTACAAGATATCAGAGCTTTGTCAAGGGCTCCCGTAAGCTTACACGCCTTAGCTTTTTCATATCTAGGAACAGGAATCTCAGGCTGCATAGGCCTTTGCTTCAAAAGAGGAGGTTCCGCTGTTTCTTTTTCTTGCAGTATCTGCACATGCTTGATTCTGCTAGCTCGAATCTCTACCTATGCTTCTGGAGCTAACAGTGCCCCATCAGTGATATTAGTATTATTCTACTCCTAACACGAAGACACCTCCTCCCGTGAGGGTACTTCCATAAAGTTTTTCTCATGCCATTATACTACTATTTTATTAAACAAAGGACCACTTTTTACACAATTTTATGACGTATCTACATTGATGGCAATTTGACATGCCGCAAATGGTTCAGGGCTGATATTCCTGACCTAACTTTCCAATTTATCGAACTACTTGTTCTAGCTGTTCCATCCAAACCCCCATTTCTCCCAAAATTTCTCACAAAATTTCGTGCAACCGAAAATGGCTCTGGATTTTATTAACAGAGCCTTTATCGCCCTAAAGTAAAAAATCAATATTGAAACGACAATAAGAGTGAAGATTTGCCAAGCTATCCTAATCCAACTTTCTGAAAATTAGAATCTAGATGTGTTTGCCATTTACTTATTTACTTTCAATTTTCAAATCAGTTTTTGCATTTTGAAGTTCTCATGTAGAAACTTTCTTTGAAACTACGTGTTTTTTATAGTAAATATAACACCAATAAATAAATATATGCTCTAACTTTATTTATATTTTTGTTTACAAAATAATAATAGTGTGTGATGTTTAGTGACCGTTAGTCAATTATTGTTCGGAGATCGTGAGATGCGGTCTGGTGTGACTTAGGTTTTAGAAAAACATTTTCTTTATCGTGCCAACGGGCGCTCTCAACACGACACACAAGAATAACACATCTACACGGAAAACGCTTTGAGCCCTAAAGATGATCTCAATAAAGATCGAAACGTTGGCACGATAAAGAAAATGTTTTTGTAAAACCTACGTGACACCAGGCTGCATCTCACGATATCCGAATAATAATAGTGATAATTATCTTCCGATCTACTGATCTGCCTATCATTCTAGTGGTTAGTTATGAAAAGAAATACATTAGGAAAAATAAATAATAATACAATAACAGATTGAAACAAATAAAAAAAAATTTTACGGCCGCAGGTTTTTCACACCGCGGACTGACCACAACAAATCTGACAGTTTCTTTACTTAATTGCATTTTTGAAAAAAATTTAACTTATAATTATCATTGCGAAAACACATCGGCCACTATAAATACAAATTTAAAGAGAAAAAGTCCCTTCTAGGTGGGCCAAGATTAGTTAGAACTTTAGCTATTTTAAACAAGTATTCAATTTACATTCAGACCTACTCCCGTCGTAATGAGATATTTGGGACCGATAATGATCTTCTTCACCCAATTAGGCGCGTTTTACAGTCAAGCTTTACTGGCAAAACGGAAAAGAGAATGGCTGAAAAACGGAAGCTCGAATCCGTTAAAATCCAAAGCCTTTGCTTTTCCTTTTTGTTTCTTGTAAATACTGTTTTTCTTAAAAATCCGGGCTTTGGGGTGAAGCGAGCTCAGATACTTAAAAAGTAAAAGTAAGCTCTGAGAATTTTGACCAATAATACAACATAATCACTTATTGTTTTTACGGTGTATTTATCTTTTCTCTCTCTCTCTCTCTCTCTATATATATATATATATATATTTTTTTTTTTTTTTTTCTACTGTAAGTGTACATGTTCAGTCACCTATTCCTTAAATTTACTTATTATTGGGTATTGTCAAAGATAGTTGCTTCATGCTTTACTCTTCATTTTTTATAACGCTAGATACTTTGTGTAATTTTCGGAAAGCCGATCGCATGCACGTGCTTTGAATATTTAAATTTATAATTTATGTTGATGTAGTTTTAATGTCAAAATATTTTTCCTCTAACCCATGATTGATTTTCTCTTGGAGTGCAAACATCCCTTTAAAAACAATTTTAAGAAGGGGAAGATAACGCAGCACTTGTTCTGTGCTACTTACAGGGCTTATCCAGGAGTCATCAACTACGTGAAAAAAAAAGTAATCTCATATGTTATAGAGCCTTTAGTCAGGCTACTGAGCGCAATTAATAGTGTAAATCTGAATAGTGGCTCGAACAGAAAAGTATAGGGGCACAATAGATCGTCTTAGGACAAAGTTTAGAAAACGTTGTACTGACCACTTTTAACCTTATATTTATCCTTATCTTCAGAACGATGACGTGAAACGCGAACCCGTTTAAGTGACTCGTAAACCAACAAGAATATTATATTACAAATTTGTGATACGTAAAAAGAAAAAATGAGCTTTCTCGCAAGTGGAAGGAACGCAGAAAACAAACAAATTCGAATGCACAGACTACGAATGAATGTTAGGAATTAAACAAAATTTTTGGGATGATGAACCGGGTCTTATTTTATCCGAGACAAAAGAACCTATTAATAAACTCAACAATCTCATACCAAAACAGAGCTAAAAACAAAATTATTGTTCTAATTCTATAAGTATGGCTTCATAAACTCATAAATAAGTATTATGTTACATATTCCTATAAGTTAGATTTATTAATTCTTTTTTTCACTCCTACTACTAGCTTTTGGTTCCAGCACGCAATTTGCAAATGAAATGTTTGGAAGTGTAGGTGGCCTCAAATGTTTAGATGAATGTAATTTCATTTAGAGACGCTTAGGAGAAAGTATGGTTCTCGTATGTATGATTCCTCAGGTGGCATTACATTGTGGGTCATTGATGTTCTGGGGTGGCATTTCCTTCGACGCCCGCACCGAATTGGTTGTTGTGCGAAGATCTCTTAACTTTACAGAAATACTTTTTGTAGAACTAAGAGATAAACATTTTTTTAAAATTACAATTAATTAAGGTTTTTAGTTGAGATAAAAAAGTCAATGGCACGAGCGGGATTCGAACCCACGATTTTCGGCCAGATACGACGCTGCTCTACCACGAGCTATCGTGACCTCGATCACCAACTTCCCATCTCAACCATACCTTTTGAATTTTCCCCCCTTTTTGAAGAATCCAATCCGATTACACGACATTTGAAAAATGGAAAAAAGGAGGGAAAATTAAAAAACGGTGGGGTTGAGATGGGAAGTTAGTGTCCGAGTGGATCGAGGTCACGATAAATCAAATGGTAGAGCAGCGGCGTATCTAGCCGAAGATCGTGGGTTCGAATCCCGCTCGTGCCATTGACTTTTTTATCTCAACTAAAAACCTTAATTAATTGTAATATATTAATTGGTCAAGCGGACCACGAAATTAGTGATTTTTTTAAATATCTTATTTTTTACAACCAAATTTAGTTTTGGTATGCTAAATATGAATAAACCTAAATACCTCAACAGTTGGTGCGTTAATTTTGTCTGTCAGTGTACATTTAAATCGAATAATGGTTAATACATTTTATCTCTGGTCGTACAATGTTTGATGCTTTATGAGATTTGCATATTTACGACGTAAATTGAATAAGCAAGGCAACCAATTTACCAATGCTCAAACAAGAAAGATTTTAATCTGCTTAACGTGCTTAACAAGATTGACAATAATTTTAATATCTAATTCACGTTAGAATAAATTCTCTGAATGAAAAATGTATTTTCTTTGTTGGAGAAATCCATGGAAATTAATTGATACTGTTCTTAATCGGTTAATGGAACTTTAACATCTGGAAAATAGGACAAAATGGGACAAATTAGAGTGGCAAGAAAGTAACAGTTTTATATAAAAAAAACATAATTTGTTTTATTATTGAAGATTTTGAAACGGTAAACTAAACAAATTATTGATAAAATGCGAAAATTATATTAATATTTCAAGTAGTACTACCTAAAAAAATTAATTTGAAACTTATATTGAACAATTATTATTATTTTCATTACTTCATCGTTATATATTTTTACATATATGCTTTTTTTTTTACCTTGTGCACATTGAAAAATTAATATTTATTTTACTCTTTAATATTCATTTCTCAGTATGGCATTTTTCCTATTGCAATATCTAAAATTCAGTAAGAAGTTCGATCAAACTTAAAAATCGTTCAATTCATATACAAACAATAATTATTAGTATAGAAATTAGTTTGCTCTAACGCAGCCAATTTAGAAATAAATCTTAAAATTGTCCATATGGATACGTTTGGTGATATTTTTTTCTAATATTTGCTTACCATAGTTAATAGGGCTTATTTAAGGCTCTGGAAAATCAGACATAAGACTTGCGCTTGCAAATCCCTAATAAAGAAATTTCACCAACCCAAGTTTATTACCGTAATAAACCAGAGTAGGAAGCAGTTCATCCCGTTCTTCTTTGCTTTAAGAAGTCCAATCATGAAGTTTTATTACCTTGGTTTCCGAGCGATAAAGCGCCACTTCAAAGTCTAATTGTAGTCTAAGTAGTTGGCCGATCAATAAAATACAGTTTATCTCGTATTAAAAGACAATAAAACTGTTGCAATAAGTCAATATTTTTTAATGGTACTTTATAGCATGCTTGATCTGGAAATAATGCCCTTTTTATGATTTACTTCAACATTGTGTTATACGAAGTTTACGCGAGTTCGGATTTTCGTGGCCTCGCCATCTTGCATATTTTATCCGACGCAAAGAAATCTTCGCAAACCGCGATACTTTTGTACAAAGACTATATANTATATATATAAGGTTAGTTTTAGGGACAGTAAGTACTACTGATTTCAGGTTCTGTTTCTCCAGCTGAGTTCCTTTATTTTATGGTACAACGGTAACCAACTCTCTCTTTTCTTTGCCCTATTGCTAGCCTCTTTCAACATCGATGCCTCGTCAGTTGTGGATCAAATAAGACAATACACAGAAACAAGATAAAAATATGACAGTAAGGTTAGCACTCACACTACCCCAGAGTATCGATATTCCTTGAGGTAATTGGGGATAAGCCCTACCATTCATGCTAATAAATTACATTCACATCCTAGACTACATTCACACTACCCCAGAGTACTCGATATTCCTCTGGGTAATTGGGTATAAACCCTACCATTCACGTTAATAAATTACATTTGCACATTCATTCATTCTACCCCAGATTACTGAATATTCCTCAGGGTAATTGGAGATAAGCTACCTTTCACGCTAATAAATTACACTCACATTACGCCAGAGTACTCGATATTCTTCCTGGCTTTCTAATATTAAACGTCAATCTGAGGTGCTTATGCATAATGTAAGTATACTTATATTCAATAAAACACATATAAACATAATTATCTAGACTTATTATCGATAAAAACATGTATAGACACGAAGTTTTTTCCTGTTTATTAAACCATTTCAAAACTGTTTTATAGAGACTTAGCATTTACAGGGATGTGTTTAAGCATCATATACGAACCCTTACTCTTGATAACAAAAGGAGGAAGCATAATTTCATGCAACTTAACTAGTTAGAAACGTGAGTCCAATTTTTACGAAGATTCACATTTTACAAAGACAAATTCAAGTATATTTTCCTAAAGACTCAATTTTTTCAAAAGCTAAGTTCAAGTGCATTAATAAAGACACTTTTCACCAAGACATATTCATGCATATTTTTATGAAGACTCACTTTTGCAAAGATGAAATAAAGCATATTTTCCGTGAATGATTTTCGGAAAAGGTAAGTTACATCAGATTATTATGAAGACACACTTTTTAAAAAGAAAGTTCAAGTCTAGTTAACAAAGGCTCACTTTCTATAAAGTCAAGTTCATGTATATTTTATGAATACTAATGGTGTACAAAAAAAACGTATTGAAGAATATTTCTGCGAAGATTCACTTTTTACAAGGACAAGTTCAACCATATTTTTACAAAGAATCCCTTTTTCATAAAGACATGGTTAAGTATGTTTTTACTAAGTCTAAACTTTTAGAAAACAAAACACAAACGTATTTTCCGGTGACTTACTTTTCAGAAAGACAAATTTCAACTTCAACCCTTCATGAAAACAAAACGAATTTAAGTATATTTTTACGAAGACTTATTTTTCTCAATAAATTAACTTTAAGATGTTTTACATTGTCCCATTTTGACGCGATTAAACATAGTTTCACGAAGATTCCCTTTTGGCAAAGCAAAGTCCTGATAGGTGAGCTAGAAGTCCTCCATACCTGCCTTCTCGTTTTTATTTAAATAAAGCCCTCGTTCCAATAAATTCGTTGGTGAGTATCGATTTGCTCTAATTCCAGGCTGA
Organism: Cimex lectularius; assembly: GCF_000648675.2. NCBI lineage: Eukaryota > Metazoa > Arthropoda > Insecta > Hemiptera > Cimicidae > Cimex > Cimex lectularius. The sequence goes on from NW_019394209.1 coordinate 16,500, forward strand.
TCTGACAAAGCGAAAGAGGGAGAGGTGAAATGTGTTTGTATGCGTTTTAGGGATAGCCGTGGGAGTGAGTGCCTGTGCCGAGTTAGGTCAGGTATTGTCGACTCTGACACGTCCAGTCCACACTTCGTGGCATTAATCCATTCACTCTTCTCAACGCTGCTCTAATACGTATATTAAACCTTCACCGATCTGGCTCCACCCGAAAAAAAAATCATCACATAGTAATTCTTGGTCATTTGTATTTTTCCTTTGTATAAATGACGCTAGAATAAAGCGTATTGGAGTTATCAGAAAATATTATGTCCAAACCAGACATTAAGGATAGTTGAAACATTCCCGGTAAAACTGTACATATTATTTCGAACATTCGTTTTTATTTCAACTTGCGAAATTTATTTCCAACCAAGTCGCAATATAAAAAGTACCTATACATTTTTCATTGATTAAATGTGTTTTATTAATAATTCATAGAAAATTTTCTTCGTAAGTCTTTGTATTAAATAAGGCCAGATGGTGGCAGTTCAAATATGAAGTTTTAGGAATAGATAAGGCTGTAGCAACATTCACCCAAAACTACATAAGTGCGGAACCAGCATCAGGCAGACAGAAACCTATCTCAATAAGACATATCTGTAGTTACAGTTCAACTTGCCGTAGTTTGTAAAAAAAACATCAATACAATGGGAAAAAATTCGATACTCAGGAGACAAAACTGTACCTATATATTACAATGCCACAGAAAATTTGGACTAAAAGAATTGTGAGGTCATTGTGAAGAGTAATGATAAAGACGTAGTAGAGAGTAATGACTGTAGTTCTAAGGAATTTGGATTTAAAATAGTTTTTTTCATTTTGGTAGATTTAGCCGTCCCTCGCATTTCTATCCCATACGTCCAAATTGGTTTTACTATTACTGTCCATATTTTCATTTTGTGTATTTTAAACAAGTTAAACAATCTGCTTTTTCCATTCAGCTATAGGCTGAACGAAGCAATTATCACATCTGGATTAAAAGACAACACAACTATGTCGTCGATAAAAGACGCAAGGACGGTGGAGAGTAAAGTCAGACCAAGCGCGCAGCTCTGAGCTGCTCCCTCTCTCATAGGATATTATTGGAAAAAGACCTTGGTGTCTTAGAACGTACGCTTACTGCACAAATTGAAACGATGCTTGACACCCGCCTCAGGATAAGTTTCATATATTCATTTAAGTCCTTGAACGTTAAATATGTTACTTCAATGTTAATTCAAAGGTTTAATGTAGGTAATTTATGATATCGAACACTGGGGGTCAACCAAACATTCCAATTACCAAAGAATCAAAAGATTCCTCAGAAAAATTGTTTGCCCTGCTTATTATGTATCAAACCTCACCCTATACCGAGTCCTAAATATTCACTTTGTTCCAGAAGTAGTGAAAAGCAATTACAAAAAAGTCCCAATATCTTGGTTCGTCAACTCAGTTCCACCACCATCCCTGATAATCCTCCCGTCGTCTGAGACGTCGATAGCCACGTGTCGCTCTAAATGACGAAAAAAATGAAAAGTGGTTACATTTATTTTTTTTGAAACGAAGGCTCACCACTCGTTTTCTCCTCCTCGATTTCTCCTCACATGTTTTAAATGTCAATTTTATTTTTATAACGTTTGTACCGTTCTAATTGTTTTACAGATGTAAAAATCAATAAAAAGAAAACCACAATAACCGGCGTTTGACTGAAAAAATAAACTGAAGCAACCTGCTATAGACACCTCTAGAGTAAATTTGACAATACAATTTGACAATCAGGGGACTATCACAAACCTTAAACTAGAAGACTTTGTGATCTATTAAACGGAACTGTAATTAAAATTATGACTCAAACAACTTTATCAAAGTGAACGTGTTAACATTTAACATTTAACACGCCCCAAACCCAACTTCCCAACTTCATGTAGTATAATAGTGTAACTAAGATTTAATTTGATTTCTACTGGTTAAAATTCATTATCATAGTAAAGTTTAGAGGATAAACACTTTTTCAAGTATTATTTTGTATGTTCTATTGAATATCAGTGATAAAACTAATTGAAACGAGACAGTTGCTTTGTGGACCTTTTTAAAAATCATATTCGGTTCATCCGGACGTTGAAACTAATACTAATAATTTGATAAGTTAATAAACAGTGTCAATCTGATAGCTTTAAGCATTGAAATTGCAAATTGAATTCAGAGTAAACCATATTATGTATGTAATATCTTAATAATGATCGAAATAATCCCTGAAAAAGTAGAGAAAATCCTTTCTAAATAAACTCTTCGAAACTAAACAGAAAATGTATTCCGCTAAAAGATTTAAGATTTGCAAAACATTCGTATTAGATAGAATTATAAAACTGAATTATATTCTAAGCAATATAAATACAGTTAATAATCCAAAACCATTTTGCCTGTGTTTGTTTTCTGAACTCATCTCTTATATATATGCGTTATTTTGTGTTTCTAAACTTTACGACTCATGCAAATTACAAATCTGGACGTTGGCCCGATTTAACATATTTGCCACTTTCAAACGTTTAATTACAAAGATGTTTTGTATTTAAATAATTTCTCAGCTCATTTTCGGTGCTTTAATGGAACATTAGATATTCAATATAAGATTCCTCAATTAGAATGCACGATGATGAATGGCTATTGTTGTAAGTAAAAAAACAACGAGAATATTTATATTGAAAACGTTTATGGAAATTTATTTCATAAAAAACGAACTTTGACATTAAAATGATTTCAAAAGAAATATTAGTGTGTGGTGATTAGTGACCGGTAATTGATAATTATTCAGAAATCGTGAGATGCGGTCTGGTGTGATGTAGGTTTGAGAAAAATATTTTCTTTATCGTGCCAACGTTTCGATCTTTATTGAGATCATCTTCAGGGCCTGGGAATTTCACCTCAAAGAAGCCGGCGCCTTATACAAAAATGTCTTTTTTCTATACCGACTTCCTTCCCCACCCCTTCAAAATCCAACGTATATAAATATAAAACAGCAAAATCTCACTGGCACTCCCAACACGACACGCAAAAATGGCACAATTACACAGAAGACAAACACTTTGAGTCAGTAGAAATACTTTGATTGAATATAAAAAATATATTTTGCATTGTATAAATTCACTTTTCCACATCCTAAATGTATTTATTAAATGTAAACAATGTTTGTAAATCCCAGGCCCTGAAGATGATCTCAATAAAGATCGAAACGTTGGCACGATAAAGAAAATGTTTTTCTGAAACCTACATCACACCAGACCGCATCTCACGATTTCTGAATAATTATAGAAATATTAGTATTCAATTTTTTTTTAACGGGGGTTCGCAACAACAGAGGTCATATCAACCTCCCCGGGTGCCGGTGTTTGAGAAGAAAAGCTACTTCGTAAATATTCGGGGCCACAGGATTCGAACCAGGAACCCCTTACTGTGATGGACACCGTGTAAACGTTTTAAGCTTTGCGGCCATCGACATCCCAAAAATTATTTTTTAATACATCTTATATCTATAAAAGGTATATATAAAATATGTATTAACTAATAAACGGAAAATTTGTGTATTATCTTTTATTAAATATTATAAAAAAATTAGTGATTGAAATTTTATTTAAAATAGAGAACGCTCAATGTCAAAATATTTTAGATATTTATCATTCATAGAATGAAATTTCATGTTTCAATTGACAAAATCGAACAAGGATTGACTTTTGACAGAAATTTTACGGCGCCATAAATAAAATTGAAAGAGGTAAATAAAAAAATCCGCTCAAGGAATGATAGAAATTAAGATAAATGTTAAGTGACAACAGTTTAACCGGAGAAGGTACGTTGTTAAATCCGTTAAAAGGCTGGCCATTGAGTAAAGAAAGGAATCCAGGTGGGTAATGAGCAATTAGGACTTCCCATTTCCCACTCAGGATTAGTTTTCCATTCGGTTTTAACTTTCTGTCTGAGCGTGGGCGGGTTTAATCGACCGCGGCCCAACATAGCTTCTCGTCCCTCAATTGTTTTCCTTATGACCACCGATTGAAATAATATATTGCGCCCGGTAATTATTCCCATTTTAATGGCTTGCTCTGGAACTACTTTGCCATTGATAACGGCCGAATGAATCAAAGAGAAAGGGCCTTCTTTATAAAAGCCAGACATTCCCGCAAGATATTAAACGGCTCACGTGATTTATATAACAGTTCGAACTGAAAGGATATTCCAAAATGTCCTAAAGAATTAGCCAAATATGAGATTAATGGAATCATTGAAGTATTTAATTTCTGAATAACGCAGACTTGTCTTATTAGCACGTGTTATTATGAGCTTTCTGATTGAGTTTTGAAAGGTGGTGAACTTATATTTTGGTAGTTTTTAATTATCATGTTTTAAGCTGCCACCCATATGTTAAAAGGATAGCGGCGATTGAAGAAATGGAGAATTTCTCGTTCAGTGGAAAAAGGGACAAAATAATACTGGCCATACCACAATTTTCAACAAAGTTAACATAATAAAATAAGTGTGAAAAATTGAGAAAATAAAGCAAAAGAAGAAAAACCTAGGGCATACAGATGACTCAAAGATGGGCAAACAATTAAATAAAAAGGGACTTCACATAGAACTCGACCCCACCACAGCCATCTATCAAACCAAAGTGCTAAACATAGTTTTACAGGTTAAATAAAAAACCAACATAACGAACGTAATGTCGGATAAATTTATTAAGGTTGTGGTTGAGATAAGAAAGTCACAAGCGTGATTCGAACCCACGACCTTCGGCTAAATACGCCGCTGCTTTAACACTTAAGCTATCATGACTTCGATCCACGTGGACACCAACTTCCCATCTCAACCACACCTTTTGAATTTTCCCTCCTTTTTGCCATTTTTCAAATGTCGTGTAATCTATTGGATTCTCGGCGACAAATGAAATGGCCACGGAGAGCTTTAGTGAAGTATTCTTCATTTTTCTTATTACATTTTATTAGGTTTCGTAGTCCACTTGACCAAATAAATTCTTTTCAATTAATTAAGGTTTTTGTTGAGATAAAAAATGGCAAAAAGGAGGGAAAATTCAAAAGGTGAGTTTGAGATGGGAAGTTAGTGTCCGAAGTCACAATAGCTCAAGTGGTAGAGCAGCATCGTACTGAGCCGAAGATCGTGGGTTCGAATCCCGCTTGGGACACTGACTTTTTTATCTCAACCAAAACCTTAATTAATTGAAAAGAATTTATTTGGTCAAGCGGACCACGAAACCTACTCGATCAACTTGTAACATGACTGGAAATGCTTAAATACCCAAAAAAAACTTGAATCTACAAATATCTTAAAGCTAAGGTGAATTATATTGGGCATCAGGCAACGAGACAGCTAACATACTAGCAGAAAAAAAGGAGCTTGGGAACTCACATAAACCCAAATTCAGTTTTTAACATAAACTGAAACTCTATAACAAAAACTGTAATCCTGGGTATCTAAAATATAGTTGATACATATGGCAGGCGTAATGGCAACTAAAAGACAACTTGTAAAAACAATAGGATAATGGAAAAATCCAATTAAATTAAAAGTACTAACAACTCTAGCCAAAACATTAAGCGAAATTTACGGGATATACTTCAGTAAAAGGCACTGTAAATAAATGAGACTATAAATATATGACCAATTTCGACTGTTTCTAAAAACAGAATATATCCAATACAACTATACTGCAATGGTACCTGGGAAAATTGTTCTTAAGTTATAGCCATTCCCCTGATGAGATTTTTTTGTTTCATAAAAGAAACGAAAATCATCCAAGAAAACTACTAGGATCGGACACAGTAGAAGAAAATTTAAACGCTACTCCCATCCGTCCACCTGTTGGTAGACGCTCTGGTTTGTTCTTTAAGACCCATTTTGCCATTTCACAACCCTTAATGTTATTTTAGAAGTCTCATGCTTTATATCTGTTTGTAAGGTGAACTTACTGTCTTCATTCTGTCTTGTGACACTGGTTTAAGGAATACAAATTTCTAAATAACAAAGTACCCTAAAAATTACTAATTTGTCCAATTTCTCACCCAACTTTCACCCGATACTTTGCGTTTTTAATAATTAAATTCACTAATTTTGTGGTCCTCTTGACCAATTAATACATTACAATTAATTAAGGTTTTTAGTCGAGATGAAAAAAAGTTAATGGCACGAGCGGGATTCGAACCCACGATTTTCGGCTAGATACGCCGCTGCTCTACCACTTGAGCTATCGTGACCTCGATCCACACGGACATCAACTTCCTATCTCAACCCCACCTTATGAGTTTTCCCTCCTTTTTGCCATTTTTCAAATGTCGTGTAATCGGATTGGATTCTCGACGACAAATGAAATGTCCACGGAGAGCATTTGTGAAGTGTCCTTCATTTTAATTCATTAAATTCCAATTTAAATTTGAAAAATGGCAAAAAGGAGGGAAAACTCATAAGGTGGGGTTGAGATAGGAAGTTGATGTCCGAGTGGATCGAGGTCACGATAGCTCAAGTGGTAGAGCAGGGGCGTATCTAGCCGAAGATCGTGGGTTCGAATCACGCTCGTGCCATTAACTATTTTCATCTCGACTAAAAACCTTAATTAATTGTAATGTTTTTAACAATCTTGCTTTATTGTTCGTTTCCTAAAATACAAATCATCGTTCAGCAATGAAAAGTTTTTTCAATTTAGCATTTGAAAAATAATACGTATTTGTGTTATTCCTGTTATAAAATGGAACAAGAACCTAGTGATTCCTTAATGGAAATTTATTCTGTTTTTTACCGGCACGTTAAATTTGTTGTCAGGTCAAGGGTTCAGGTGATATTCATGTTTTTACAGAGATACTCGTGTTTTGACGAAAAAACGAAAAATATAAAATATCATGGTTTTTATTGAAAATCAAACCATAGCAAAGAGAATTTGTTGTTGCAATTCTGGTGTATAAACACCCCTGTGGTTTGATCGATTATTCCTGAATCACCTTGTATACATACATACATACACACATTAGCGTTTGGATTTTGTCCGATTCCCAAGCGAATCAATCGAAATACTTCAATAAAAAATTATTTTTACATACCAAACTCAGATTAATACAAATCATTTAATTCATCGGAGAAAAGCTTACTGTTAGACATATTTCAGAAAAAAATTTAAAATTATTAAATATTTTTTTAATAAAAAATTTCTTATCATTGATTAAACCACTACGTGGTAAGAGATATTGCTTTTGTTTTGTTTTTTTAATCAGTCTTTAGGTCCGATGTTAATGGTGATGCCAGACAACTGAAAAAGAACAATCCTGTGAATCGTCGAGATGGTTTGCGAGTAGTTGCCATTATGGTCGGATCTTGGTCAGAGTTGTGAGATAAGTAGGTCTTTGAAACTTTCCTCGACTCTGCAGTTTGCCAACACTCCCAACCTTCATAACAAGTCGCAGGATGCGCTCCTACTTATTAAAAAAATACATGGAAAACTTCTGTAATTCAAAGTTTCCCGACGAACTGAAAATAGTCAAATTGAGATAAACGAGGTCAATCGAAAACATTTTATGTGGGAAATCTTCCGAGTTTAATTAGAGTAGAAAAGGGTAAGGTTATTTTCGCACTAGCTCTAATTTTCTAAGCAGATTTTTCTAAATTACCAAATATTTAATTTATAAAAATTAAAAATATTTTTCATTATCATTATAACAAGCTGAAAATGATTACTAAATTTTAGAGCAGATTTAGTTAATAATTTAAAGTATTACCATATATCAAATTCAAATTTCGATTTTTTTAAAATTCAGATTTGGTATTAAAACTAATATTATTGATCACTTTCATTTGTTGCCCTTAAAATTTTGAATTTATTTGAACAGTCTTCGTACGAAAGTACTCAATCAAAAAAAAATTCGAAAAATTGTCGACGGGCCTTTTTATGAATTTAAATGTTCTATTGACAACAAAGTAACTCAATGCCGTTGCCTTACATTTCATAAAATGTTTATACAACTAGAAATTCATTAATTTTAAAACTCCTATCTCGCCGTATTTATGACACTGCTCGCAGATAAAAAAAAACAACGATGGAGATATTCTAAACGATGACATTGATAACGAAAGTGATTGAAAAATGAAAAAAAATTAAAATACAATATAAGTATCTGTCTATCAATTGACCAACAAGTAAGTCACAGAACTGTACTATGGGTATGTTTTCCACTCCTTGAAGTTTTTTAATTTGCCATAACTTTTTATACTATAATGGGTAGTAGCAATATGCATTCATTTAAAAAAATTGCACGTCAAAATAAAATTGTGATAAAATGGTATGTGGGTACAACAAAACACGAATGTCCCCTAGCTGAAAAATAGCTTAATTTCCGAACATTCAAGTATAGCAAAAGCTATTTTTAAAAGCCCGTTGAATTTTATTGGCCGCTCACAGGTTCATGAGTTTTTATATCATGTTAAAAAACGACCTATACTTTTGTAAAGTTCTCCAAGTGACTTCAAAGTTAATTACAGTCATTTTTATTTGCACCACTTTAAATGTAGTAGTTTAATTAAGGTCAGCTTATTTCATCTCTTAGCATTTATATACGTGAAATCATTTTAAACAACAGATTATAATTAAATGGGGTTTAGTAAGCAGTCTGTCAAATATTTCCAAAATCTTAGCACTTCAACCAATTCCTGTGCAATATACAGAAGACACAGCGCACAATTTTAAATATAAAAAATTAAGACTATTTCCACTGAGGATTGCAAATAAATTGACGAAGTCGATTGTTAGGTTTTTGTTGCTCAGGTAAGAGTTTTCTGAAGGAAAAAAGTTTAAAAAATATCAAGTGAACAAAGACGTAGGCAGAAAGTGATAAAACTGTGAAAAAATGGTCAGAATAGAACGACCCGATTGAAAAAAATATATATATAAAAAAGAGGCCGTCTCAAGTATCTAGGGGCCTATATCCAACGTGGATGTATTGACCTAGAAATAAAAGAGAAGCTAGCAGCATCCTGGGGATTACTTAATAGTCTCAGAAGGGGTTTCCTCAATATGATTCACAATGCAATGAGTTTCACAGTACTAGAAAAACAGCCATGTATAAAAATATTTTGAAACGAAAGCCAGTCATACTCCAGCGAGTTCTAGCAAGAAAAATACATTCCGGACGCAGATAATAAATATGTATGGGAATGAAGTAGGATGTACGAAAGAGGAAGTAAGACGCAAATCAGTGTAGATTAAAATTTATTTGAAAAAAATAGAAGTATATTGATTTCAAAAATGTGTTAACAAGGTGACCTAACTGCCGTACATTTTCATAGCTCTAGATTTAGATGTAGATGTAATTTCAGGGTATAGTATACTGCGCCCTTTAAGAGCTATTTTATCCCCCGTGCTCTGCCTAAAGCACATCGGTGAGTCCTACTTCTTCAATAAACTTGATTAATAGGCACGGTTTCAGTAGTTTAAATTCTTCGATGGTCACATTATACATCCCAAAACATTTCCTCCTGCGGGCTAGTGTAGCGCCACAATTTGTTAGTAAATGTGTTGGTGTCTCTTCTGCCTCCTTGCAGAATCTGCATGTGCAATCTTGGATTGTTCCAATTTTCTTTAAGTTTTTATTTTCCATTTAATTTGCAGTGTCCTGTTAGGAATCCTATTAGGATTCGCAGTCTATTCCTGCTTCCTTTGACACATTCTGTAATTTCTTTCCTACCAAAATTGGTTAGAAGATTCTTGGATTGTCTGTGTCCAATGAGTGAATTGCAAAGTGCCCTCATTTGATTTTTGTCCTTCTGTCTGAGATATTCGTTAATAGTGTGGATTCCTAAGCCACAGAAGGGTTCGGGTCCTATCAGAGGTGTTGCAGCCCCTCTCCTAGCAAGGGGGTCCGCTTTCTCGTTGCCTTCTACTACCACGTGTCCTGGGACACAGCAGAGGCTGACTTTATTCTGCATACCTAATATATTTAGTTTGGTTTTGCAGTTCAGCACCATCCTTGAACTAATGATATTTGAACTTAGTACTTTGAACACTTGAGCTATCGTGACTTCGATCCACGCGGACACCAACTTCCCATCTCAACCACATCTTTTGAATGTTCCCTCCTTTTTGCCATTTTTCAAATATCGTGTAATCTATTTGATTCTCGGCGACAAATGAAATGGCCACGGAGAGCTTTAGTGAAGTATACTTCATTTTTCTTATTACATTTTATTAGGTTTTGCAGTCCACTTGGCCAAATAAATTCTTTTCAGTTAATTAAGGTTTTGGTTGAGATAAAAAATGGCAAAAAGGAGGGAAAATTCAAAAGGTGGGGTTGAGATGGGAAGTTAGCGTCCGAGTGGATCGAAGTCACGATAGCTCAAGTGGTAGAGCAGCATCGTACTGAGCCGAAGGTCGTGGGTTCGAATCCCGCTTGTTACACTGGCTTTTTTATCTCAACCAAAACCTTAATTAATTGAAAAGAACTTAGTGCTTTGATGGTTGCTTGGCTATCAGACATGATAACTATATTCTTGTTTTTGTACCCTTTATTTAGGTTGAGTTGGGTACATCTTTCGATTGCATGAATCTCAGCTTGGAAGATACTGGTGTATTTTCTCATGGGTTTTGAGTATTTGGTTCCAGGTCCAAATACTCCTGCCCCTGTACCTTCTTGTGTTCGAGATCCATCTGTTCATAGCTCTATCAAACGCATATTGTTTTGAACCAGCTACTTCTGAACTGTCTCGCTTCAATTTGAATGAAACATTGATATGAATATTTTCCAATGTTGATATAATTTCCAGACCTGTTTCAGCACGTTTACAATGAGGTGCGCTCATACAGACTCAAAATCCAGAACATGTTCTCGGACTGTAGATCGGGTAAGAAATTTAGAATTCGTGGACAAAAAGTCTACTTTGGTTCACTGCGTACCACGCCTTAGTACAAAAATCAGTGGAAATAATGCAGTTAAATGTCTCTTTGATTGCTGGACAATATTACCACTTTCAATAAAAAATATTGTTGTATTTAGTTGTTCGACCTACTTGCCGATATGCCTGTGAGCTATGGAGAACATACAAAAGTCCAGAATATAATTCACATCTAAAACTTGGGCCTGAAAATCATAAATGATACAATAGTTCGTCTTAACTTCTAGACAGCTTGGTAGACTCCAATGTAATTCAGGAGTGTTACGTACAATTTAAATACCGCATAGAACGCTACCCGAACCAGTTATCCAAACAGATTGCTCAAAACCTTCTGCCATAGCCATATGAACGCAGATTCAAAAGTAAACGACCACAAGTCTACAGCCCTACTAAGTCTATACAGTAATGTGCTATTTTATATTTATATTTTATTTATTTAATTATCTATTTACAGGTTGTTCAGACTTGTCTTGCACTTCGAACTTTTCGCGTGATATTATTAGCTAGTTAGTAGTTTTCCGTTGTCATGGTCCAAACTGACATCCTTTCCGAGATATGTTAAAAAGATAGCGGCGATTGAAGAATGTGAATTCATCGTTTTGTGGAAATACCAAAATTTTCCACAAAGTTAAATAGCTAACACTATCTTTGCTTTATCAGATCTTATAATATATAAAATATACAACACTAGACTTTGAAAAATCGTTCACTATTGAAAAGTGAGAAAAATTGTAAAATAAAATAAAAGAAGCAAAGTCTGGAGCTTTTCTATGGTGTACATATGGCCCAAAGATGAGAAATGGTTCGGATATGGGGGTAATGGGACTTAACTAAGAGCATCACATGGGCCTCAGATAAATTTCTAGTCATAGGTGCACATGAAATAAATAAAAAAACAGCTCAAGAGCCAGTAGGTCTAATAGGTCTACAAGCCAACAAGATCAACTCAAAGCTTGTCTGGCAGTACTAACCTATCCTAAAAAAAATCGTAATCTATAGAGATGCTCATTTAAAGGTGGTTTCCAGGTCATGAATGGCTTTCATGCAGCGAGACAGCAGGCATACGATCTACAAAGGAATATCAGAACTTGCATAGGCTCAAATTCATATCGTGGCAAAAACTATTGCCACATTTAAAAAAAACTGAAACATTGGGTAAATAAAGAACACAACAAACACTGAGATCGAAAACAAGACATGAGGTAAGTAAAAACCACCCAATGAAAAAAAGGGGCAATCTCACTCAACAGAAATGAATTAAAACTGTATATTTACAGGACATGCCCCAGTTAACTACCGCCTTAAAAAAATCAGATCAGATCACCAGGGTCGATTGGCTAGAAGAGACAGAGACAACTGCATTTAACCTTACAGCTGCTCTGCAATAGCTAAAAAAAGGTTATGATGTTTAGTTTATTGGCTAGGTCATGACTATACAGACCGTGATAGCATTCGCCAAAGAAGAATTCTTTCCAAAAACTAAAATCTCCCAGGAAATCAAATAGCAGAGAACGGTCTTTTTGATTAGCTATTAAAGTTTATATTAGTTCTTAAATGTTCCTGACTTTACATCCTCTTGGCAACTCACTACCGATTCTTAAAAAATAATTAAAATTCTTAAATTTGAAGTAAAAAGTCGACATATTACAAAAACTAGAGAAGATTAATTATTTGGTCTTTTCTTAAAACTACTTATTAAGGGTTTTATTGTTTTAAGGAAGCGTAAATGTTAATTTTTTTAATGTATATACTAAAACGTATTCATCATAGGTAAGGTTTGTAAGATGTGTGGAACACTGGTAAAAACCGAAAAAGCACCTCAGCAATATTTGTAGTGCTAATTTTCATGTATTGTTACGTGCTGAATTAAATGAACCAAGTCGATAGGACCAAATTATCCAATTTTATTACAAATAAAATGACTTTTTTACTTTAAATTCAACACCTACTTTTTAACTGTATTATTCTATATCAAGAAGAAGACTGTCATTATTTTTTCGTATGCTTCAAAATTTGAACTGTAATGGTCTTCTATTAGCGAATCTATCTCAATCATTTTCACAGGGAGCTAGCAAGATGATAACAATATTTCGGGCTTTTTTGACGAAATAATCCATTGAAACCGCGTCTGGTTCTATTCGATAGTAATTTTAGCGAGGAAATTAAACTTTATAGTAGTACTATCTGTGTAAGGGGTTTTTTTTTAGTATTCTCAATTCAATAGTTTTTTTTTACGAAGGCATTTCAACTACGAGGTTATATGAACCCTTTGGTTTCCGATGTTTTGGAACAATATTTTAAAATATTCATACACATATTATTGCTTATTGTGGGTGTGTTATTTTAAGAATAATAACTATTGAAAATAGTATTACCAATATTATATTATTCAATATCTCTGAAGAACATTTTTATTCAACAAGCTCTGAGGAATTATAGCTACAGCTTTGGAGTTGGTTTTATTCTCCGGTGGATGCTATTTATAAAAACCAATTCTATAGTAACAATCTTTGAGATCAAACTACAATAAAAATTAAAAATAATAAATTTTCAAAACCTTTTTTTTTCTTTTAGTAACGTTTTTTCTTTATAAAACATTGGTTAGCTTGGATGATTGTTCGTTGATTTTTATGTCGCTTCGCTTACTCTCGCCTCTGTTTAGCTTGTACATGTTATACCTGGATTAACATTTCGATCAATGTTTTTAAATAATTAACACTCAATGAAAATAAAATATATATAAGGATATACACATACAAGGATTCCTACAGATTTCAAAGATTTAATACATGAACATTTTAAATGAGTGCTTTCAGAATTAGGTCGCAGTCGTAAAGAGCATTGCAATTAAATATCAACTCTCTCCAAAAACAGGAGTATTTTATAATTAAAATTGTCTCAGAGCCATCAGGAGCTCGTGTGTAAATGAAGAAACGTTTCTGTTATTTCTGTTACAAAAGGACATCGAAACGGTAAACGGTCTAAAAGGTTCAAGAGGATTCTATTTTCACGAAATTAAGTTTTACCGAGATAAACATGGAACGTACTCACCCCCTTCGAGGACCCATGTGCCGCGGGGTTAAATATTTTCCATCTCGCCGCTCCCTCAGGGCAACTTTTAAAATCCTTAAGTTGTTATAAAATTGTGTTTATTATTGGGGCTTTGTGTTTACGACGAGATATGCCGGGGTTTTTTACAGAAAGATCGAGTTGGGTGTGACATGATCTCTTTTAAAAAAAATTATAACTAACTTTCAGGCATAAAATCACAACTACAAAAAAAAATAAAAACGAATTATTAGAATTTTTAGAAATATACGAAACAAACGTACAAGCATAAAAAATATATGCAATTTCAAAGGAAACTTTAGATTTTGCACTTTAGCGAAGTTGTGCAGAACGTGATCCTACCTGCAAGGATAAGGATTTAAAGCATTTGACTTATCCCAAAACCGTTTGCATAAGCCGTTCCAGCAGATAGCATCTCACACAGATGTAGGTTTAAAATAAGCGACGGCACTTTTGAACGCGACAGATACCCTTTCGGGCCATTGAGAACTTCTGATCCGATGGTGCATAAAGATAAGCAATTTTGTTGTTACAAAAACCAAACGTAAGAAAAATAACCCCAGTATAAACCCCAATGTAAAATCATGTTAATTACGATTTTACAAGGGCTAGATAAGACTTTTTATTCAAACGAATACATTTTTTGTACTAATATTACAGAACCTTTACTTTATAATGATATAAAAAATGTACAAGATATATAAGACAGCAAATATTTTGTTTAAATAAATGTATACATATTTAACCTTTTTTGGTTTAATTTGAATATCATAATACATATCATATCTTTCCATTACTTTGGACTTTGTTTTGGAAATAATCGAATTTGTAATGAATTTATTAATACAGTTATTCAGAAATCGTGAGATGGGGTCTGGCGTGATGTAGGTTTCAGAAAAACATTTTCTTTATCGTGCCAACGTCTCGATCTTTATTGAGATCATCTTCATGGCCTGGGATTTACAAACATTGTTTAAATTTAACAAATACATGTAGGATGTGGAAAAAAGGGAATTTATACAATGCAAAAAATTATATTTTTTATATTCAATCAAAGTTCTCTATTTAATAATACAATTTAATGCAATTCTAAAATTGTGCTGGAGTCATATATTTACTAGTTACTAGATATACTTAATCTTAAATGGCCGTTAGTTAATGATTATTTCGAGATCGTAAAATACGGTCTGGTATGATGCGGGTTTATACAAATATTTTCTTTATCGTGCCAACGTTTCGATCTTTATTGAGATCATCTTCAGGCTTGGGATTTATAAACATTGTTTAAATTATACAAAAAACGAATCATATATTAATATGAATTTGTACAGTGATGTACCCAATGGAATGGATCGAAGTCAAGATAGCTCAAGTGGTCAGAACAGCGACGTATTGAGCCGAAGATCGTGGGTTCGAAACCCGCTCGTGACACTAAATTTTTCAGTTCAACCTAGACCTTCCGTGAAAAGATTAATTAACTAAAGTAGTAATTTGGTCAATCAGACCACTAAATATTACGGATGTACACAATATAAAAATTTTAGATTTGTACTCACTCGAAGTTTGTGTTTTCTATGTAGATGTGTGATTGATTTGTGTCGTGTTGAGAGTGTTAGTGAAATATTAATGTTTTTGTTTATATATGTTGGGTTTTGAAGAACTGGGGAAGGAAGAAGGGATAGAAATCCGTTTTTCTGTGAGGAGTCGGCTTCTGTAAGTTGAAAGGTACCGCCAAAGGGAAAAAGGGGTAATGATTACTCGTTCCAGCCTCGACAGCCTTTTCGGATTATTATAGATGGGAATTATTATGGAAATAAATAATAAATTGTTAAAAATTAGACTATGTAGAATTGTGTGGAGTTTAATGATTGTTTCATATGTTATAATATATATGTTTTGTGGTATATGTATGTTATTGATGTTGAATTTGATTAATGATATTAGCGTAGCTGTGTCTGAGTTTACATGTGTCAGTTCTGTAATTGAAGCTGTGTTTATCTCTGTTGGTGTAAACCATTTCTAAGAAGTTACGTTTATGTTTGTTTTGTTCTGTATATTTGTTCTGTATATGTTTGTTTTTCTGTATATATTTTTGGATTATTGAAATCGAAGTTGTGCTGGTATTCAAAATGGTGGGTAGCCAGTGCTGTAGGATTTTGATAGGGGTTTTTTCCAAACAGAGAGATTTTTGTTTTGCCCTCTTATCTAGCGATTAGGATGTAATTCCGATGTTAGTTGAAGGACAATTTATACAATTGATTTTTCAACTAACATCAGACTTATGTGTAAGTGGTGTGGAATCTTTAATTTTGTAAAATAGAGTGTGAATAGTTTTATATTATTTGAACGCTATTTTAAAGTTATCAGAAGAAAGAAATGTGTTTAATTCGTTTGATAGCACATAAAGGAATGGCATGGATATGTATGAAACCTTGTCATCTATGCCATTCGTTCACGAGCTATCAAACAAATTAAACACATTTCTTTCTTCTGATAACTTTTACGTATTTGTATAATTCAAACAATGTTTATAATTCTCAGGCCTGAAGAAGATCACAATAAAATTCGAAACGTTGGCACGATAAAGAAAATATTTTGCTAAACCCACGTCACACCAGATCCCATGTCACATCTCTAAACAATCCTTAAACTTTTAGCCTTAAATTTCGTACAGATCCAATTCAAAAATTTCCCTGGACCAGAGGTTTTTATAAGTTATACCTGACAATTATTAACGATAGCAAACTTTTACCTTCATAGAGTGGCACGTATTTCCCCCTTTAGCTCATAAACTTATGTATTTTAAGACTATCTTTTCCGAAAATGTATATTTATACTATCTCTTCTGTTTGAAGTGTTTCGATATGCTATTAGAAATTTATTTTATTACTTCATAGTAGACAACGCCTAACGTTATTTAAAATTCAATTATTAATTTAACAAATACTAGATTTAATGTTGCGAAATAATTAGATGAATAAAAGCAAGAAATAGTTTTATTTCGTTAAATTGTAGGTCTTTTTCAAAAAATAATTATTTTTAATGTTTCTGATAAGTAGAAACTATTCGAAGAATATTACCTGTTTTCTACAACTTCTGAGATGAGTTCTTTGGCTTTTTTCAAAGTTAAGTAAATAATTACTTAAAGAATAATTTCTATGTTTTTCGAAAAGCTGATCTTGTGTGTACAAAAATTTCAATATCTCCGTGTAAATCCATAATTTCAGAAAAAAAATCCAATTTAAACGACTTGTTTCGAAAGTAAATTTATACGTATGAGGAAAATGTGAATTTTCCGTCAGTGTAAATGCGTGTTCATTTTATAGAATATCATCGATTATTGACTGTTTGTTTTTACTTGCTTTCGTGATATTTACCTTGGTCAACGACACGTCGGCTTATCACCACGGGTTGAATTAATAAAATGTAAATAAAACGTTTATATAATAATACTCTTTATTTCTATAAATACGACTGACATATTCGATTCCTTTTCCGGGTCAATACAGACACCGATGCACACGTTGCTGCTCAGATTTCTACAAAATTTCTTCAATATTTTTTTTGCTTTGTCGAGGGCATTGGGTTTTACTACGAAACTAAAATAGAGGTCGTGTATTACATAAGATTTTGAAGGTAGAGTTGTTATAATATTTAACTCCTTAATACAGAGAGAATGGTAGTAGTTACTAATTATATTGATGCCTGGATGAGATATTGTTTTTAACCTGTACAGGTGTCTTATGAACAGAAGGTAATACTTTAGACTTGTAGAACCAGAAAAAACTAACAGTTGCTACAAATCAACGGATTTTCTTACTAAAATGTAACAAAACAGGTATTTCTTACTCACATAAAAAATAACATTAAAGCAAATACATTGCTTCAACTGACATCCTTAACAGACTTTACACATACCAACAAATATATTATTGCTAGCTTTCGACCAAATCAAAAACAATCACATCAAAAAACTCAATATTTTATTCAATAAACACATAATACTCAACACAACCAACTATAATTGGTTTCTAAACCTCACAAAAAATAATATATCCCCCAATATTCAAAATTTCCTATCAATGCGACCCAAATTTGCAATACCCTATAACACATCCCGTTTCCCATCTGCTAAATTGATCACATATGTGGACGATGTTATACAAAAATCACCTAACACGGATAATGAGAAACACAATTCGTACC
The DNA here is from genome assembly GCF_000648675.2 of Cimex lectularius. Lineage (NCBI taxonomy): Eukaryota > Metazoa > Arthropoda > Insecta > Hemiptera > Cimicidae > Cimex > Cimex lectularius. The sequence continues at coordinate 34,725 of NW_019394209.1, forward strand.
AAGTGCATCTGCACATTCACAAATCACTTAAAACACCTAACCACAAATAATCACAATACAACACAACAAACAATTACAAAAACAACCTAGATATATTCATACTTTCAGATAAAACAAAACAAATAGTTGCCGTTAATAAAGATGTCTACAAACAAAAACTCAACACAATTGTAAATGACACAAACACATATAACACACTGAAATCTGACCCAACATTGGCATACCAATAAAATCCTATAGTAGACACTTCAACGGAAATGCCTATCGTCTAAATCGTAAAAGGCTCGTATCATTTCATAAACACAATAAACCAAATCATCATATCCATAAAGTACAAATTTATATTTCTAGACATCTCACCGCTTTTCACAAACATCCCAATAGACATAACACTTGACACTATCAAAGACAAATGGCCCGTCATAACATCATACACAAACCACTCACAAACATTCTTCATAACAATTTTACGACACTGCTGCACAAACGGATATTTTACATACAACAACCAATTCTACAAACTATCCGTCATAGCTAGGGCCAACAATCCAGGCCTATACTAGGAGATATACTGATGACACAATTACTCAACACTGTTACTACACAACTACCTTTCATTTTCCCTTTCTCACCACATACATTGATGACTTTCTAAACGTAGTACCCTCAAATCAAATAGAAACAACATTAATCACATTTCACAACCATTTATGTTTTAGTGGTTCATTGACCAAGTTACTTCTTTCGATTAATTATTATTTTTATGTAAGGTCTTGGTTGAGATAAAAAAATCAGTGTCACGAGCGGGATTCGAACCCACGTCCTTCGGCTAGATACGCCACTTCAGCTATCGTGCGATCCTCTCGGACATTAACTTCCCTTCTTAACCCCACCTTTTGAATTTTCCCTCCTTTTTGCAATTTTTCAAATGTCGTGTATCTAGACGAAGATCATGGTTCGAATCCCGCTCGTGACACTGACTTTTTTATCTCAACAAAGACATTACATAAAAAGAATGATTAATTGTAACATCAGCACCTCCTCGCTTACAATTTATACATGAAGTCAAAAAATAAAATACCATTGCTAGACACACTCGTAATAAGGCAAACAGAAGTCACTCTAATTACAGATTGGTGCCAAAAACCAATTAATACTGATTGCTACCTCAATTATACATCACACCACCCCCTTGACACAACATTAAAAGATTATAACACAGAATCATATCTCTAAGTCATGAATCCTTTCACCTAAAAAATATTCAAACATACAAAAAATCTTAGATATCCACAACTACCCTAAACAAATAATCAACAAAACCATAAACCATTATAACTCAGTACAGTAAACAACATCCCCACAGTACACAATACATTATCAGCACAATCATACAAAATATGCATGTCCTTTCGATTCGAGCAATCATTGCCACATAAAATAAGTAAATTCCTCTCATCAGAACATTAAAATAGCTTTTAAAAACCATGAACAATCCGTACACTTTTTTTCCAAAGTCAAAGACCCAACATCAACAACCTACAAATCCGATGTAATTTATAAAATTAATTGTATGAACTTTCCAGCAACGTACATTGGAATTACATCGCAATATCTAGGAAAACGGAAAAAACAGCACATCTGTGTTTGTAAAACACCAAAAACCAATCCCACAGCATTGGCCACACACCAGTTTGATTTCGACAAAATACAAATACTAAACATCGAAAAAACAAATACAAACGCAACTTTCTAGAAATGTTTTACATTAACAGAGACACACACAGCATCAATTACCGAATAGATACATGCAAACTCAGCCGTAGCTACGCCAACATCATAAAACGAATAAACTATTAAACTTTATTTTCATATTTTCTTTCCTTCGTTAGCGTCCTTAATAATTAACTTACATTCAAATATTGAATGCCGAATCATAAATCCAATCCAGAAAATCCCCATTCACGACTTGTTTAAATTTAATAAAACCGCCTATGATCAAAGAAAATTTCCCAGATTTACTGCGCTTCCCACCCTATCACAAACATATAAAAAAATTCACATTTCACAACATTTTCACACAAAACCAATATGGCACCACACTTTCTGTGAATATGAAATATTTTGGTCGAAATTTATATTTACATCGTAAATTGAATTTTTCCAATCAACAAAGGTTTTGTAATTTACGCAGGCCCTGAAGATGACCCGAATAACGATCAAAACGTCGGCAAAAAAAAATGAAAAATGTAGATTTTTAAACTACCTCATTTTCGAACGCTCCTTACGTTTTCAACAATTAAATGATGTCGTTCAACTTAAACCATGGTAATGGGAATTTCAGGGACACCTCAGACTGGCAAGAAGGTAACATTATCCAGAACACTGTATAAAAAATTATAATTTGTATTATCAGTGAAGATCCTCAAACGGTAATCTAAACAAATTATTGATAAAATGCGAAAATCATATTAATATCTCAAGTAGTACGAGAAAAAAAATTTAAACATATATTTAGTTTCTCAGTATGGCACTTTTTGTATTGAAATATCTATAATAAAGGATGAACTTTGATCAAAAGTAAAAATCGTTCAAATCGTTTATAAATAATAATTCCTATTATGAAAATTTATTGCCGTTAACCAGCCAGTTTAAAAAATCTTAAAATTATCCGTATGAATAAATTTGATCCTATTGGTAAACATTTTCGCTTACCATAGGAAATTGGGCTTATTTAAGACTGGAAAATCAGATGTAAGACTTACGCTTGCAAATCCCTAATAAAGAAATTTGTCCTACCCAAGTTTATTACCGCAATAAGCCAGAATCGAGGTAGGAGGTAGTTCCGCCTGTTCGTCCTTGCTTTAAGAAGGGCAATCTGAAGTTTTATGACCTTGGTTTGAAGGGGATAAAGCACCACTTTAAAGTCTAATTTCAATTAAAGTAGTTGGCTTATAAATAAAATACAGTTTATCACAAATGAAAAGATAGAAAAACGGTTGAAAAAAGTCAATATTTTTTAATGGTACTACATATCATGCTTGATCTGGAAAGAGTAATGCCCCTTGTAATGATTTGCAACATCGTGTTATATGAAGTTTACGCGAGTTTAGTTTTTTCTACCTTGCATATTTTATCTGACGCGATGAAATCTTCGCAAACTGGCTCTCTCTCTCTCTCTCTCTCTCTCTCTCTCTCTCTCTCTCTCTCTCTGCCNGTATTAATAAATGTACGTTTGTGTGTGTGTGTGTGTGTGTGTGTGTGTGTGTGTGTGTGTGTGTGTGTGTGTGTGAGAGAGAGAGAGAGAGAGAGCGAGAGAGAGAAAGAGAGAGGTAGAGAGAGAGACTTTTTGAGAGCACTCTTAATACCTATTATAACGTTTCACTCTAAGCCTACTATAAAAAATTCTTGGCTATACGTCTTCATCATTAGAAAATGAATTAATTTGGAAACATTATAACTTTTATACTTTAGAAAAATTTACTGAAATTTCAGTTAACGCGCATTTTTATATCAAACATGCAGTTCAGCAACAACTATATACGTTTAATAGGCTTAGCAGCAAAGAAAAGATTGGAATAATCATAATTAATTTTCAGTTTAATAAAAATCCCAAAGTAACAAGGGCGTAGAATGAAATAATATAAAATCGTTATATTTAAATGAGGAATTTATATATAGTCAATTTTTATGCAATCAAGATACCTCGTTTGTCAAGCATTTTTGCAACCTTTCATGTAACGACAGCGATAATTATTTTCGATTAAATTTGTAAACGAGTTGCTTTCCGACGGAGAAGGCTTTTCTAAGCCTGAAAACTTTTCGGTAAAACAACTTTTTCTCAACTTGGCACAAGCACTGCGTGTAACCCCTACACCTTCGGACATTCCTGCTTGACTAGTATACCAAAAATAAAACTGCATGGTATTGCAAATATATACTTAATTTACTTCTATTTTGTAACTAATACATCAAAACTACTGGAAAACTTGTTTAAAAATTATTATTATACCCTTAAAAAAAGGACACTCGTATTTTGTTGTTTATTTCAAATTATGTATTTTTGTATAACTATATATATTTGTCGTTAATTAAAACATACATTTTGTAATGTAAACCAAGTTAAGCAAGATCAGAAATTCTTGAGTTTTAATATAAAATTATTTAACAATGATGGTATGAATGAAAATTATCCAAAATATCGGAAAATCATTTAGTGATAGTTTAAAATTTAACAAAAAATTTGTTACCTAGTTTGGCATTTAATAACGCTTATTATCTCCTCCGGCATTGCAGAGGGCCTTAAATTTCCTAGGCATCGAGTAATTGAGAGATCGGGATTCGAGGAAGAGAATCTCATTCTTCAACAAAAGTGGTTTGAAGGTGTTCGACACTTGTTGGAGGCGACGATGTCTAACAAATCTCTTAATCATGTCCCATAGTGTGCTGATTCGTTGTGGTTATCCTTACATCCATTGATGGGTGAACTCGAGCTACATGTGGTCGAGCATTATCATGATTGATTGACCCGAAATTGTCCCTAATTAAGGGAAGGGATAGAACCAAAGCTTCCAGCAAACTTCTCAAAGTACCGTAGTGCCGTCAACGATCCATTCTGTATGTGACTCAGTTCAGTACGGGCATGGACGTTGAATCCAACCCTTACCATAATTGTCGGCCTTTGAATACGACGTGACTCACGCATGGCGCATGAAGTGAAGCGTTCACCAGGTCTTCTCCAATAACTTCCGGTGACCCTAAAACGCTGTAGACCATAACGCATGGTAGAGCGCGGGACATTCCAGGACTTGGGCTGTTTAGTAACGTCCGTCGTTGGGCAAAGCATCACCCGAGCGAGACTTCTCAACATAAAACCATGATTTTAAGAAAAAATTAATTAATTAAGGTTTTTAGTTGAGATAAAAAAGTCAGTGTCCATGCGGGTTCGAACCCACGACCTTCGGCTAGATACGCCGCTCCTCTACCGCTTGAGCTATCGTGACTTCGACCCATTCGAACACCAACTTCTCATCTCGACCTCACCTTTTGAATTTTCCCTCCCTTTTGCCATTTTTCAAATGTCGTGTAATCTATTTGATTCTCGGCGACAAAAGAAATGGCCACGGAGAGCTTTAGTGAAAATATATAGATAAGCCGCTGCTCTACCACTTGAGCTATCGTGACTTCGATCCAGCCGAAGGTCGTGGGTTCGAATCTCGCTTGTGACACTGATTTTTTATCTCAACTAAAAACCTTAATTAATTGAAAGATATTAATTGGTCAAGCGGACCACGAAAACTAGTGAATTAAAAAATTAATAATAAATATTTGACAACAAATTTTTGTTCCATCAAAGAAAATAATTTAAAACACAACTCACCCGACAAATTAGCTCTGTAAAAGACGCAATTGAACAAATTTTCTTAATTTTTAATCGAAAGAGTGTAAAAAGACAAGTAACAGTCTATAAAGGTAAGTAAGTTACCAAAATAACAAAGAATGTTTTATTTATTTATTTACTTTTTTACTTTGAGTGTATATAATGAGAATATATAGTCTGACCGCATGGATAAAAATAAAGTCTTAAGAGCACCTCCCGATCTTATTTTACACTGGATATGGTTGCAAGTCATGCATTAGCTTCGTATGCCGCTTTTCACAGAAGCATCTTATTAGTTATTTACCTCAGAGAATACGTGACGGTTTTATTAAAAACACACTCCGCCGTAGATCCGGACGCAAGGAAATTCATCGTCAATGAAAACCGTTGGGAAATTAAGGGGATATCTTATCCCTCAGTCGAATATCCAGGACTCACTGAATACTAAGGCAAACGGGATTTAATCTCACGTGTCATTACTGTTCCTTGTTATTAAATTTTCTAATAAAACTGTTTAAAATAGAAATTTCAACAAAACTTATATATTTTTATTCTCGTCCGTTTCTATTCTCTGAAAATAAATTTTATTACAACGTAAATTGGAATGTATGGTTGTTGTTCTAAAATATAAATACCATCCCAGTATATTCTGTCAGTTGGAATTTAATGCTATGAAACGACAAAGGTCAATTTTCAGTCATGCCATCATAATTAAATATTTTTTATTAAAGCACAAGAATTTCTGATCTTGCTTAACTCGGTTTACGTTAAAATTTACACAGCAAACAAATACTTTGAGTTTAAAATTTTTAGCATTGTATAATTTTTATCATTTTTTCACGTCTGACATATATTTGTATAATTTAAACAATTTTTATAAATCCCAGGCCCTGAAGATGATCTTAACAAAGATCGAAAGAATAACGATAAAAAAAATATTTTTCTAAACCTACGTCTCACCAGACCTCATCTCACGATCTCCAAATAATAAGTACATAATATTTTTTACACGAGAGTCTTCGTTTTTTTTATTTAAACATGGCAAAATAGAAGTAAATGAAGTATATACATATATTTGTAAGACGATGCTGTTGTTTATGGGACACTGGTCAACCAGGAATATCTGAAGGTATGGGCCGTGAGTGTGCCAAGTTGAAAAAACTTGTTGTTTTCGAAAAGTTTTCTGGTTTAGAAAAGTCTACAACTTCAAAAAGCAACCCGTTTCAAAATTTAATCAAAATAATTATTGCCGTCGTCAGATTGCAAATTGCTTGACAAACTTTGAGGTTTCTTGATTGCATAAATATTGACTGTATAAAAATTCATCATTTAAATATGATTTTTATATCATCTCTTTCTATCTTAGTTTCGGATTTTTATTAAATTAACTAATTTCGTGGTCCGCTTGACCAAGTAATACATTACAATTAATTAAGGTTTTTAGTTGAGATAAAAAAGTCAATGGCACGAGCGGGATTCGAACCCACAATCTTCGGCTTGATGCGCCGCTGCTCTACCACTTGAGCTATCGTGCCCTCGATCCACTCGGACACCAGCTTCCTATCTCAACCCACCTTTTGAGTTTTCCCGCCTTTTTGCTATTTTTCAAATGTCTTGTAATCGGATTGGATTTTCGGCGACAAATGAAATGGCCACGGAGAGCTTTAGTGAAGTATACTTCATTTTTCTTATTACATTTTATTAGCTTTCGTAGTCCACTTGACCAAATAAATTATTTTCAATGAATTAAGGTTTTGGTTGAGACAAAAAATGGCAAAAAGGAGGGAAAATTCAAAAGGTGGGGTGGAGATGGGAAGTCAGTGTCCGAGTGGATCGAAGTCACGATAGCTCAAGTGATAGAGCAGCATCGTCTACAACTTCAAAAAGCAACCCGTTTCAAAATTTAATCACAAATAATTGTTGCCGTAATTTATAATAATTATTTATTATTATAAAAAGTCCTAGTGGATCGAGGTCACGGTAGCTCAAGTGGTAGATCAGCGGTGTATCTAGCCGAAGATCGTGGGTTCGAATCCCGCTCGTGCCATTGACTTTTTTATCTCAACTAAAAACCTTAATTAATTGTAATATTTTTATTAAATTTGAATATTAATTACGATTAATACAGACCTTTTCTTTGCTGTATTAAATCTAATAAAGGTATTTGTTTATACATTAACAATTAGTCACAGCTGTTTTTTAGATATAAAAATGCGCTTAAATGAAACTTTAATATTTTTTTTTTCACTTGAAGGGTTAAAATGTTTTTAATGAATCTCATTTTCTATATTAGGAAATTCTTAACCAACCCTAAGGTGAAACATCGTAAAAATGTAATAACAGGGCTCTTAACATGTCTCTCTTTTTATTTTAATATTTCTATATAAAATTTTTTCATAAACTAACTCTATTTCGCAATCAATTTATCATTTTATTTGTTATTACAAAGAATATATATATTATTTTGTACGTGATTTACATACATTATTTTCGTAATTTGTTCAAATAAATAGAAATTCTAGTTAATTTTTGTTGTATATATTGATCATCCACGGGCAAGTCATATCAAAGTATTGTTACTGGGGGCCGAGAAGACATTCTTCCTGAGTATAGCAGTAAAAACACTTTATAAAAATTCCACCACGGAGATGGGACGGGAGATATCGATCAAAGCCGCAAAGATTGAAACGATCTATTTGAAAAGTTTGAGATAAAGGACGAAGACTTTTCAATGGATATCTTTCCTCGGATATAAGGAGTGGAGTGGGACACGGCTGCGATAAAGGAGGGTTTGGTGCCGTGACTACTGGCTCGATACCTCCTCGGACAGAAGTTTTAATGAAAAGGGAAAAAAGGAACCATATTAAAGGTAACGCCAGAGAAAGTTCTCTATTCTCATTCTCGCTTTTGTGGCTCTTCGGAAAACAATGCAGAGTTGAAGCGCATACCAAAACAGTTATCGCTGCATATTTAACGGAAGAGAAAATCCCTAAAAACAAAACTAGAATATGGACTGTTTATCCCTAACAAAGTCCTTTAAGAAATAATCTCTTTCTGCAATGTGACCATCCGTCCGAGAGCCTTCTTATTATCCTATGTTTTAATTTTTAAAAAACAGTAATCATTGAATTATTGTTTGAACGGTCAACGATATTATAAAATAATTGTTTAAAATGGACATGTATTCCTTTTCTTCCAGAGGATAAAAAATGCTTTCATTGAACTAAGGAAATTTTATAGTAAGTATTTAAGCTTCTTTTCCAGTTCCATTAGTTTTAGAACAGTTTAAAACTTTCTTAAGAATATTAAAACTCATAAACACAAAAGAATTATTAAAATTCGTTTTTTAACATTAAAATATTTTTAAATTCTGGAATGGTGTAACATATAAACTGTTTACAATCTATATTTGAGTTTTATTTTATGTTGAAGTTTCATTTTTTGTCAATTAATTTTAAGTACTGTTTGTTTTAACATTTGATGATAATGGAACCAAAAATTGAAAGGAAAATCAACAACGATGAGATGTATATTTAATTCTGCAAGATGGGACTTGAAACTGCAAAAGAACAAGACAGGGGAAAATTTTAAATTGAAATATGAAACCCCATCCTGTATTTTCTATTAATGTTTGATGCATATTGTAATAAAGGTTTTTACTTTTATTAAATTGAATCCGAAGTATTTAAATATTGCATCGTAACAAACCAGCTGGTCGGCACATTAACTTTGTCTAAAGTGTGATGAAAATAGCAGTAATAAATTGTTTAATATACAAACATTATCAAAAAGTGCAAAAATGGAATAACTCTAATATTCATTATTATAGCTTTCTAGATTCCTACAAGATAAAAAATAGAGTCAATCCGTATAGCCAAAGGCAAAGCTTTATACAGAAAGTAGTGAGGCTCAGTTTAACCTCGGGAAGAAGCGATAAATAATAAAAGTAATAACATGCTAATTAGATGGTAAAAAACAACCTTGAATAAAAATTTTTAACAAGTTTTGGAAAGAAAACAATAATCGGGACCCTCCAAGCTTAAGTTTTTAAACAAGCACAACTTCGATCATTTTCAACCATTTTTTTTTCTTAGAAATAAAACTCAAACTAAGGGTAAACTAAGGAGAAAAATCCGGATGGCATTTCAAATTAAAATGATGATACCTTTTATGCAAATTACATTTATTGCATATTCAATTTATACTACAAAAAGTAAAGTGGGACGCCGTTTAAAATATTTCTTTCTTAGCAACTTGATTATGGAAAAAAATTAATAAATTTATTTACATTAAGTTCAATTACATCCATTTTTGAAAGTTACATTCAACTGGGGGTTGTTCCATTGAATATAGTAATAATAGTGGTGTATACCTAGCTTGTGTTGAGAGAGAATGTATTTATTAGGGTGAATGTACTTATTAGCAAGAATGTGTGGTGTGAGAGGGTCGATGGCGGCGTTTTCTGTTTTCCCCAATAAATGAAACGAAAGGGATCACAGCTTCCTGAAGAATTTCCTCTAAGTACTTTAGAGCAGTCAAAGAGGATATCGATTCCAACCTATACTTTAACTGACTGTTGTGACTCACGAATGGTACATAAAGCGAGCGTTCCCCATGCTTTTCCACCGGTCCCAGGCATCTGATTGCCATAAACCAGACTCTCGTCTGTGAAAAGAAGAGCCACCATTGTTGAATTGCCCAAGTGAGAAGCTTATTTGCGAATAGTCACCTTTCTACTCGATACTTCAAGACAATAAGCTCTTCTCAAGAAGTTCTCCGTTTGGAATTTGACTACCTGCCATTAATGACGGTTCCGTGAGAGGAATAAAACGTTCTTCTCTATCCGTCGTATATTCAATCGAGATTCCGGAGGCCCTAAACAGCTATAGAACATCGCGGATGTTAGAGCGTGGCACACCCAGGACTTGGGATAGATCCGTCTTTGTCCAAAGCAACCGCCCGGGCAAAATCTTCTCGATTTAAAAACTATGCTTTCTAGAAAAAAATTAATAATTAATTTTTTAATCAAATTTATTGTTTTATAAACAAACAGTTCACTCGTACGGCAAGTTGGCCTTGGAAAACATGTAAATAAATGGATTTTGTTTATCTTTAACTTAAAGAGTGTAAAAGGATTGGTAACACTATATAAAAGTAAACAACAAGTTATTAATATTGTGTTTACGTTTTAAGTAAACTATTAATCCTTACACCTAGTTAACCTAGTTATTATGGAAAATTTAAAAAAAAATTATATTAAAATGTATCAATATAAAACATACTGCGGATTTATGATAATAATATTATGGACGTATTTATGTCATTCAATTGACATGCAGTATTACAAACAAGTACCCCTAAAGAAATATAATTTACAAATGTAAACTCAAACAAGCCACATTATTAAGATATTACCTAGATTGAAGGTGATTTTCCTTGACAAAAAGTACCACCTGAACACCAATGTAAAAGAGCTTTGGTAATTTCAATATTTCCACAAGCGGCACAACTTTAACAAAAGCTTATCACACAGTTCGTATTATTGTTTCTGCACGATTGACGCCGGCACGTTTTCAAGCGCACCGTTTGCATTACGTGTTCGGCCAAAAACGTAAAAAGCGACTAGACCAAGCGTTAAAGGTGTTTTGCGTTTTCATCTGAATTTCAGTTCATTTACCGCATCTCCGTAATGATTTCATGTGGCCTGACGAGACATCTTTCGTATTCCTTCACCTCATAAGTACTAGAATTCCCTGGATTGATATATCGCGAAGTTGGATAAAATAAAAAGAATATTTTTAACATATAGCTTTTTTTATTTCCGTATATCCAAAGAAAAACGCCGGTGATTGATAAATGCTATAATTGAACGCCTTAACGATCTCAACGATTATTAAACTTTTTTATATAACGTGTAGAGATTAGTGACCGTTAATCGATATCTTTTTTATATAACGTAAACATAAATACTCGGAATTCAGGTGTACATTTAAAATAAATTATACTTTAATATATCTTTTAAAATACACATAGATACAAAAATAATTAATTTAGTTTTATACTAAAGTCAATTATCAATTACAATTAATTATGGTTTTTAGTTGAGATAAAAACGTCAATGGCACGAGCGGGATTCGAACCCACGATCTTCGCCTAGATACGACGCTGCTCTACCACTTGAGCTATCGTGATCTCGATCCACTCGGACACTAACTTCCCATCTCAACCCCACTTTTTGAATTTTCCCTCCTTTTTGCTATTTTTCAAAAAATTTTATTATCTCAACTAAAAACCTTAATTAATTTTAATATATTAATTGGTCAAGCGGACCACGAAATTAGTGAATTTAATGATTTAAAATGAAGTATACTTCACTAAAGATCTCCGTGGCCATTCATTTGTCGTCGAGAATCCAATCCGATTACACGACATTTGAAAAATGGCAAAAAAGAGGGAAAATTCAAATAGTGGGGTTGAGATGGGAAGTTAGTGTCCGAGTGGATCGAGGTCACGATAGCTCAAGTGGTAGAGCAGCGGCGTATCAAGCCGAAGATCGTGAGTTCGAATCCCACTCGTGCCATTGACTTTTTTATCTCAACTAAAAACCATAATTAATTGTAATATATTAATTGGTCAAGCGGACCACGAAATTAATGAATTCAATATCAATTTTTACAACTAAGATTTCTTATTATATTCAACAAAACTGTATGAAATAATATACTTTCGTAAAGAATTTCGGCGAGATTAGTATAAAAAAAACTATTGGGTTTATTCTGCCCGATTTTGCTAATCGTCTAACTTTACAGTCCAATCATTGACTACCTTTTACTTAATTGAACCCTGGCAAACTTTGGGCTTAGGCAAAACTCGTTTTTCTAGTTTAACTGAGAACAATTTCAACTCTCTTGGCATTAATGCAAGTATAAACTTGCACGGCAATCTCTTTCTCTTGATTTTTCGTATAGTGTTTTTGTTTAAATCCTAGCCCTGTTCGTGCCGTGAATAAACAACAAAAAGTTAATTCACCCTTTTACCCTCGCCAACTGTGTCTTCCAAGGGTGTTAACGACGTTTCCACATTTGAACAAGCCTTCACTGCAAAATAATTGCCGTACTTTAATTACAAAAAATAAGTCGTTAATTAAATTTTAATATTCTTGTTCGCACATTTTACTTTATGAATTACTTTTCCTTTGTACAGTCAGCAGTGAATTAAACGGACAGAGGAGAAATTTTAAGATGTTGAAATCTACGACTTAAAAGTAAAAAATAATGCAAGATGGAAAAAAGTTAATTGAATAATTTTGAATTGAATTCCGAAAACGTGAGATGCGGTCTGGTGTGATGTAGGTTTCAGAAAAACATTTTCTTTATCGTGCCAACGTTTCAATCTTTATTGAGATCATCTTCAGAGCTCAAAGTGTTTGTCTTCTGTTTAATTGTGCCATTCGTGCGTGTCGTGTTAAGAGTGCTCGTCGAGTTAATTGAATATTGTATTTGTATTTGATATATAATGTAAATAAACAATAAAGTAATTTTCTATTAAAAAATCATGAATAACGTAAATTTGGAAGGAAAGAAAGTATTCAGTTCCTTCGACAAGAATTCGAGGAATGAAATGGATCAGCAGGACTTTGGAAGTACAGTCGAACTTCCCATGAGAGGACACCGCTCTGTTATTTTGTCGCTCACAAAATTTTGTTCACATATAGATGAAATATTAGGTACATTATTTGAAAATAAAACTTAATTGAATTAGAATAAACATAGGTATGTGTTATTACGATCTTTGCGTGGATCCCCTTCACACGAAACAACTCAATTCACTCACGAGTATAAACTAAAATTTAAAAAAATATACGTGCCACAAACTCAAACCAATTAATTGCAAAAAAACAAAAATCTGGACCTGACCCAAATAACCTTCCGGGGCGTCGGTGTCCGCAACGGTTTGGGCGTTACATACACACAGTACAGAATCAAAAAACGTGTTGTAAAAGCATAGCATTTGTTGAATCATGTGCATAACACATGAAACATTCTCTTTTATTTCATGCTTAATTTATTATAAAGGGTGCCTTTTGTAACGTGCGCCAGCAGGTATTCCCTCTTTTTTGAACACATACAGAAAAGTGACAAACCCCCTTATATTTTTGAGTAAATTTTTTTCGACGTCAAGTATCGTAACTACAAATTTGTAATGTTATTTTCTGCAACTAGATTTTTTCTTAGAAGAATGAGTACCACAACTTTGGCACACTTCTAAGCTTGACGGTTCTAGAATTTTTTTGAAAATAATAATAAATTAAGGAATGTTCCTGGAAGTGTTTATTAAACGCAAGTTTAAATTTTCTTTTTTTCCCCCATGAAGTCGGTAGATAAAAATTAATAATTTTTAAAAAAACTAAATACAACCATTTTTCATAAATGAGGCGTCGGCGGCCGCAACGGTTTAGGCGTTGACACGGCGCTCATCACTGTAAGGTAAAGGTCCCGGGTTCGAATCCAGTGGCTATGCATTCAAACCCGACATACTTACAAATGGGCTTTTTTTTCAAAAACACCGGCACCCCGAGGGTTGATATGACCTCTGCTGTAAAGAACCCTCGTAAAAAAGTGTATTATGGCTAAGAAAATAAAATGAAAATAAGTGATCTGTGACATACACAACTCCTTGCCATTTATAAAAAAAAGCAGGTGCCTTCAACTAGTTGAAAGAGGTCTTTCCTCGTCCTTTTCTGTCTCAGCTCGCCTAGAGCCTGCGGTTGGGGATTAGCTCATCCCAAAGGGTAATACTTGTTGTTGAAAATATTGTTATATTATGGACATTCAGCCACGGACAGTAATTTTCTTTTTGTAAACCTTTTCTCCGGTAGAAAGCATGGATCGACTTCACATTCTGAGGACTGGCTAACTGAAATGAAAACTGGCGAAAACTCAAAAGACGTTTGTGAGTGTTGAGTGGGTTTGGAGATTTCCCGCAACAAATACTATTTACAAGTTAAGCCATCTATCATTCGTAGAGTCCTCGTGTTCTTGGGCATGTTCTTTTCTCAATCCAAAGAGAGATCCTACGGCATATTTCGTACAGACCGTTTCTAACCCTTGGTTGCAAGGGGTTTCCAGGCACAAAATAATGGTGCTGTCTAGAGAGCGTAAGGACCCTCCGAATGCAAATGGAAGATCGGAGAATGAAGCGAAAAGCATGCGAGGAAGCGAAGACTACGCCTACAGAGACCCTCGAATGCGAATAAGGATTGTCGGCTTTTGACTCAGTCGCTGACGGTGGGTGCATGATCACTGGAGTTAGGGTACCAGATCCTGTCTGCAAATATGAGGGAAGGTGCGTAATCAACTGAACAAGTGTCCAAGTTCCACGCCCAGTAGCGAGCTAAGTATCGTAATTGGCTGATGATGAGGCCCCTGGCGGGTACTTAGAGAAGAGCCTGTTGTTCGGTGGTGCCTTCAAAGGCTTTCTTTACCAAAGGCAGTGTTCCTCTACGAGGTGGTTAAAAATTTCCCTATAAACAAAACCGCGGCCGAAGCGCATCCGGTAGTTCCGTCGCTGGTGGGGCCCCCTACACTCAGGAAGAGTTGCCTCTCTACCCAGTAGTGTAACACGGTTAATCAGCTGATGATTTCAGCACCAAGTGAACGGGTTTCCAATAGCTATACGGCACACGGTCGGGTGCATAGATATTGACCCAAACCTTCGAATGGAGGAAGCGGGAGAAGACACTATAGTCTGTGGATTAGGTGGCTCCAAACATCACAGGATTAATACTGAGCCACTTGTGAGCGGAGGTGCGTCCCTCCTATCTTAAGGATCTAAACGTGTGATAAGGCCATGGGTAGGTGCGTATGTTAAAGAACCTCATTGTCCCACTGTTGACATTTCCGACCCCCAATTGGAAACATATGCCATTCGTGTAGTCCTGAGTTGTTTTCCTTTTTTTATTCCGCAAATAAAAGACATGTACAATAAAAAATTTAATTTAAAACGTATTTTTCATGTTAATAAAGGTCACAATCAAGGATATTCACACATGACTGTAGGGAAATTAAATGTATTCCTTAGCGTGATTAAGTAAGAAAGCATATGTCCGACAGAGTTGGGCAAAATCAAACTAATTCAATCATGATTAAGAATTTTGATTGAAGTTTAATCATGGTTGAATTAGTCATGAGTAAATTAATCATTATATGATTCAGTCATACCTCATGATTGAATTAATTAGGATTAAATGATTGAATTAGTTTGATTTTGCCCATCTCTGGCTACAATGACCAACTTACAAAAATCCAACCGACTCCGGATAAAAATTTTGAGATGAGTGTCGTGCTCAAGGCCAACCTTCAAAAAGTGTTATCATAAACGAAAACTAAAGTTACATAATTATTCTACATGTCTATTTTATTACAATCAAACCCCCCTATATGGTGTATTTTCCAAATAATGTAGAAATCTCTCCTTTTAAGTGGAATAAATTTTAATTCAAAGAAATTTTTTTTTATAACAACGGAGTTTTACTTATAATTGGAAAATTGATTTTTGTTAAATAAGGTGTTGAAGGATTTTCGTTTTGATGAAATAAATTTCTGTTAGAAATTTTTTTAAAAGTGATGAAGTTGTGTATTTTTCATTTTTTGAGCACCCATTTGAACATGATTTATCGCAATTTAGTCATGACTAACTATATTGTGACCAAATTAGTCATGCCTCGTATTTAATTATTAGTCATGACTAATTTAGCCATCAATCACATATGGCGACTAATGACCAAATTAGTCACTTACTACCAATCACGACTAACAGCCTGAGTGATCAATCATTAATTATTAGACATGACTAATTTCTACCCAACACTGATGTCCGATTATCACTTTTGATTCCATAATATAATATTTTTGTCTGTAAATATTTGTGTAACAGCACAAAACAGGTTTTACCACGTACGGATGATACTGACAATTTTAATTTACTTACGGAATTAGTTGGCTTGTAAATGTCGAAATATGAAAAGTTATTTTTCGAAGAAAACCTGTTAACGCAATTAAAAATTAACCCTACTTCGAATGTGCTACTGTAATATTTATTTATTTTTTCATTGTAAAAACTAAATTTATTTTCTCATTTGTGTTTTATTTTTAAATAATGTTAACGAGTTTCTACCGTAATGACGTAAAATGCAAACGTAAGTTATTGTTTTAGCTGTTTACAAACTGATAAATATTTATTTAGTCCTTTACTATGATTAAATAATTTTATGTGCAATAAATTAGCGAACTGGAAGAGGATACTTTCAAAAATGCCCAAACTAAACTTCAAAGGGAGGAACTTCAACACAACCATCCGTAAAGGCCTGTGGATCTACGCGCACTTATTGATGCCCGTTCAACCAAAAACTACTATTCGACTCTCAAACGAACTAGCATTGTATGGTCAAGTGAAAATTACTACTCTCAAAAGGTTGATAAACACAAAATGAGAATTTCGAGTTGTACCGCATGATCATGAAATCAAAATGAAAACAAATCAAAATAACTGTTACCCACAACGAAAACTGAATTGACTGTCATTGTCCTTTCACATCTAAACAGTGGGCTGACCAAAATAAACCAAGTCTATTATCAAAATTTAAAAGTTTTTAAAATTTTGAAGGAATAGTTACTATAAATCGCTTTGTTATTCTAAACCTTGTTCGGAAAGTTTATTCCAACAATAGAACGATGAGCCCTTATTAACATAGAAAGTAACAACTTTCCAGAGGAATCTTGTTTAACAACACCGATCCATGACCTTGATCCTTGAGACTTCTACCTCCTTTTGAACAATGGCCTCGTTTCTTTACGTAAAACCTTCACTTCCAGAGATGTGGCAGACCTCAATTCGTACAAAATTTCTGTTTACAAATAATTCATCGGAGGAAAAAGTAAATTTAATTAAATTATTGGAATGCTAGTGTTTATGGGTTTTAACATGTATAAATGGTATAATGGTATTAAGCTTTGATTAAACATTTTATTTTATTTATCTTCTTCGTTATCCCTTGTAGTAACTTCGGTTAGAACTAGGTAAAGAAAACTAATGAGAGTATGTATAAACTTTAAAACATTGCCCACTTTACAGTTAGACAATTTGAACCAGATCTGACTGCCTTACACTTTGGACCGGGGAAAACGTACCCCCACGTTGACAATCGATTGTCAAACAGTCCGCATCTGTCACCGGACAAATTATCATCACACCTCCGCCTAATCCGACAGGGTCTTCTCCTGTCAACGTATTACTGGCTACCTGGACAATTGACACCCAGTAGACTGATCAATCTAGCGACCACTTCTTGTTATTAGACATCTGGACTTGTTGTTTCCAAAGGCTCCAACATAAACATATTGCATGTTTAGTATTTCTATATTTTATTACTAGGCTTCGTTTCCAAATTTTAAACCTGCCCCCTTTTGATTGTTTTATTTGCTTCGCTATTTTTTTCATCCATATTACTTTTAATCTGGATTTTACATCAGTAATGACAGCAAGATCATCGTGAACGACATTGTTATCTTGATCTGGAAGAACGTTTTCATGATAGAAGGTTTAGGGTTCAGAATTCATAATATGTATACATAATACATAAATAAAATAAGCAAATTGACATATTTTTCCGTTGATTTATAATAACCCACAATTTTACAATATTTTCGAGCTATATATCACAGTTTCATTTTAAAGTAATACAGGATTTATTTGTCTTTTCATATTTCTGCGCTGTCAGGTCAATTGACCACGAATTAAATAAAATATATACGTATAATGAAAAATTGCTGACCATTTTCTGAATCGCAGAACATGTTTCTTTAATATGGTTTGTTTATTAACAATTCACATTTTATTTCTTTAAATATTGTAACAATCATTTTGAAATTTTCGGGGAGTACTCTCCACCGACAAGAAGACAAAAGATCAACGGAGTGGGGACCAGAACTGAGACTGGTCTGAACAAGGAAGGGGCTTTTATTCGAGAAGATTTTAGATATATATATATATATATATATATATGCNATAAAAAGCGAAATTACTCTGAAATGGTTGAGAATCGGACCATGGACAATATGAACTTTTTTGTTCATTTTAGGGTGAAGAATCTACTGGAGAAGTTTGTAGCACGGGTAGCAATTCACCCTGTATATATATATATATAAAGATCTATCTTAATTTCTTTTTAAAAACTCCTTTTAATCACTGGGGACGATCCATCCCAACAAGGATGACGATAATTTCCAGGATGAAGATCTTCCGATGTCGTAGGTATGTCTCCTTGTCTGTTGACTTGTGATGAAGCGGTCTTCTGACATCTCTTCAACCACAATTCTTTGTCAAGACGCTCACCATGCGAATTTGAGGCAAGATATTGGGACGCAACATCAAGTCAACGTTCTTCTAACCACAGAGGTTCTTCGGTTGACCAAATTCTGTAACTCTTGAAAGTTCAACGACGTCATCAGCCATTTTGTACTTCGAGAATTTTCTTTTTTTTCCTTGTTCTTTTATATGCCTTGGGAGTGTAAAGATCATTTTGAAATGTCCCGCTAGTACTCTCCACCGAAAAGAAGACGAAAGATCGACGGAGTGGGAGCCAGAATTGAACTGTGTAATCTGAACAAGGAAGGAGCTTTTTTTCGAGAAGATTCTGATTTAAACCAGGTTTGAGAATAATTGCGATTATTTTAATTCACCTTTTTTTAAGTGGTGCCCAATTTATTGTTCATCTTATTTTAAATTTATTGTATGTCATTTTTATCAACTTCAGCGCTAGACGATTTTTGTTGTGAAGGTATTTTTATTTTTATTTTGTTTTATGTAAATATTCATTTGTTTAAAGTGTATAAGGTAAAAAATTTAGACAAGAAACCCCTATTTTGTTTTACTTTTAATCACCATTCTACAACACACCACCGCGTGTTAGTGCATGTTCATTTCATTACATATATATATATATATATATATATATAATTAATTTTTTTTAAAGACTATCTTAATTTATTTTTAAAAACTCCTTTTCAGCACTGGGAACAAGATCCATTCCAAATTTATCATCACCCTCATAATATAAAAAGATTTAAATGAGCGACATGTACAGCACCCTGGTAAATGGGGCGATGGGTTACGTGGGTTCGATTTTATTTTTAAACTTAACGAAGCACAAATTTGCCCTCCTGGAAAGTAGGTCAGGCGAAGTGTTTAGCGCAAAGTTGATTCAAGGGATGCGGAAGGTAGCAAAACTAAATAAACACAACTTCAAGATATCCAGGCGAATATTTTAAAGGGAAATTAATTAAAAACAGCGCAAGCAATCTTATTTTACCAAGGCCACATATATCGTGAATAGCGAATTATTAATGCTGAAACTAGATACTTAATAATAATTAGATCTACAAGGGAATGCCATAGATGTAGTATTACCAATAGTAATGAAAAAAAATTTCACTATACAAGGTCAAAAAGTATAAGACACGTGCCGGAACGTTTGTGTCAAAAGGCCTTAAGAGTCGATACCGGACTGTATTAAATGTTGCAAAAATCAAACGAAGGGAAGGATAAAGAAAATCAAAATAAGTTGTTTTTGAAAAACCAAATTGAAGATATATTTTAAGGTATTTTTTAGGAACATGTAACATTTTATTGACGCAATATTTACGTCGGGGACACCAGCCAAAAATGTGGTCACGATAGCTCAAGTGGTAGAGCAGCGGCGTATCTAGCCGAAGATCGTGGGTTCGAATCCCGCTCGTGCAATTGACTTTTTGTATCTCAACTGAAAACCTTAATTAACTGTAATATATTAATTGGTCTAGCGGACCACGAAATTAGTGAATTTAATGATTTAAAATGAAGAATACTTCACTAAGCTCTCCGTGGCCATTTTATTTGTCGTCGAGAATCCAATCCGATTATACGACATTTGAAAAATGGCAAAAAGGAGGGAAAATTCAAAAGGTGCGGTTGAGAAGGGAACTTGGTGTCCGAGGGGATCAAGGTCACGATAGCTCAAATAGTAGACCATCAAGCCGAAGATCATAGGTTCGAATCCTTTTTTATCTCGATCGACTTTTTTATCTCAACTAAAAACCTTAATTAATTGTAATATATTTTTAAGGTATTTTTTAGGAACATGTAACATTTTATTGAAGCAATATTTACGTCGGGGACACCAGCCTCTCGTCTTCAGTCTACACAGTCAAAATTACATATTTACTTAATTGAATAATACAATTTTTAATAAAGCATAGGCTCATATTAAAAATGATGGAACAGAAAGGTACCTTGTTTACTATTTTGGAAAAACATGAACTAATAGGTTCTTGTGTGTTATACCTATTATATTATTCTAGTTTATAGTTTCCAATAGTTGGTTTAATTATTTTTACTTGTCAACTTCGTTTCGTTAAAAATTATATTACTAAAATTGTACTTAATCAGAAACTCTGTAATTTTGAATACGTGGACTGAAGAGGGGAGCTGGTGCTCCCGAAATCGATATCGCTTTAATAAAATGATATGTCGAATAGCTTTATGTCCCTGAAAAACAACTTAAAAACGATCTTCTAATAAGCTAGCAATCTGGACGGAAGAAGCGGAAAAAAATTCGGATTTGTTTGTGGAGAAAAAATTGGAATTTGTTTTGTGTATCCCGTAAAATCATTAAACAATATTCACTTATAAGTTCGTATCTCCTCTGGATTTTATTAAAATTCAAGGATATTTCAATTGATAGAACGCAGAATATTTGTTGATCGGTCTGTGTCAACAATTTGTAGATTTTACGCCAATGAAAGGTGGAAAAAAAAATAAAGGAAAATCACAAAACCTTTCTAAACAGATTTCATTTATTGACGGGAAGACCAGGTTCGGGCCATTACGCAAAGTCCATAACCTTCTAAACTTCTGTGCAGTTTTTCGGAGAACTGTTCAAATTTATCGCCATTTTTGGGATTTTCGAGAAAAGTCGGAGGCATGGAAAGCAAAATATATTTTCCCGAAAATTTCTTCAGGAATTTTCGGGGTAAGAAAAGCAAATATCTCTTTGCTACATTGCTTGACCACAAATTCAATAGGCACCTTGAATTTGTCCGACCCGCCTGTTTCTTTTTGTGTTTTTCAAAGTTGACAATTTTTAGCAAGAAATAATTATTAATAATTGTTTCACCCTCCCGATAAACCCCATTCTTTGAATTTACAACGATAACTAGATTACATCAGACTCCAAAATCAAATCAGTTCAAAAAAAATTCTCAGTTTCTAGAACCCCTTTGTAGTAAGAACGCTCGGACAAATTTCTAATATTTTGGCCAAGTACTGCCAAATAAAATGTTATTGAAATTGGTGATCCCACTTACGGTAGTCTCTCGTAAATAGGAAAGATTTCTGACATTCTCAATAATCGCGGTAATTTCTTTAAAAAATGGATGAGGTATCGGATAAGTGCAGTAAATAACTATAAAAACAAGAACCATTGGCCCTTTCTTCCATAAGTTTTATTGTTCATAATGTCTTCGTCGATTTCTATAGTAAAAATATCGAAACGAACATTTTCTGATCAAGAGTAAACTACAAATTTAAAGCTAGTTAAGATATTTATATTTTTTTGCAGTGATGGTCCGTCTATTACGGCTTGTTTCGTTCATGGTTGAATTCCGAGCAGCTAGAAGAACAATGACTCTACTCCGGGTCTTCTTTAACATAGTCCTTAAGACAACGACCTCTTTTGAGTAATGGCCGTTTTATGTCAACAAAAATCAGTCCGTCTTTACTCGTCTATATAGATTTGAAAATAGCTAGTTCGTACCAAACTTGAGCCGAAATAAATGTTTCCAGGTAATGTAATTTTGCCTCTTTTTACTATTATAATTAAGATGTAAACCTCTTAACAATGTGTGATATAATTAAACGTAAATACCATAACAAATTATTTTATCAACCATATTTTACTCGTTTGAAATTGTTGTTATTATGACCTTAAACGTTTCGCATTTTTTTCCAGGAGAAAGTAAATTATCTTTTGTTATTACATTCGTATTATATTCCGCTCAACCTCAAGTATAGAACAGCTTATCTGGATTATGGAATTATCCCTTCTTTGTTGTTTGCACAACGGGAATTCGTTATTTTGTTTCGTCCGTTTTGTTTTTCAGAGTCAAGTCCCGCAAACTCACCGCATTCGAAACAATTTAGTTGCAGTTCAGTTGGCACAACAAATAAAAACCGCGGTTAAACGGCACAGATTGATATTGACAACGTTCACCGTGACTGGAGCGATATTTGATTGAACCAATGTAAAGTTGATTTATCAGACCCCAGATAAAGATAGACGTAATCAACGGACGCCCGGTCTCGACCCATGTCTCTTAATTATTCAAACTACACAGCAGAAACTCATCTGACCAACGTCAACCATTAAACAGCGAGAATAGGCGGAACGAGTTAGGATCAGCAATTATTAATGTGCTTGTATCTGTTGACAAGAAATCATCACGTACCTTATAACATATTTATCGAAAACTATTTTTCACTTAACTTCTTCCTAATGAATATGTGATAACGTTTTGGAAGGATAGAAAAACTAGTTTAATTTTATCGCTTAAGCGATTCTGAATAGCCACAAAGTAAAGGAAGTGTCAAATTTTCATTGATTATAAACTTACAAAAGGAAATTGATTACACAATAACCCTCAGACTAAAACTAATAAATTTTCCAACAAAACAAAACACTACATGAAAAAACTGAAAATTGGAAGATGAGGATAAGAGGCCATCACCTGGAAGTCCACAAATTTAACTATATACAACTTCATATTATTTTTCGTCGGAATAACTGATTGTTTGCATAATATTATTAGTATTAATTAAGGTTTTTAGTTCAGACAAAAAAGTCAATGGCACGAGCGGGCTTCGAACACACGATCTTCGGCTCAATACGCCGCTGCTCTACCACTTGAGCTATCGTGACCTCGATCCACTCGGACACTAACTTCCCATCTCAACCCCACCTTTTGAATTTTCGTTCCGATTCGAATCCCGCTCGTGCCATTGACTTTTTTATCTCAACTAAAAACCTTAATTAATTGTAATATATTAATTGGTCAAGCGGACCACGAAAACTAGTGAATAAATAAATACCTTCATACTATTAAGGAAAAAAATAAAATTTTGATTTAATTGGAGATGAAAAAAGTTATGAATTATTTTATATTGACTAAGGATTAAAAATAGTGAAAACGTGTAACTTTGTACGAGGCATAAATAAAATCAACGTTACCACACTTTTTTATATTAAATTATTGTTTTAATTGTGAGAAATAATTATTGATTTAATTATAATTAATGAATTAAATTCAATGTTTTTAATATAAACAAATTGTCTTTCTCTCATTCAATATCTACAAATGCTCCGGGATTGGCCATCCATTTGAAACCTTTAACCCTAAAAAATGAAACGCAAACAAACAAACCGGGTAAAAAATTATAAAGTAATAAACAAAAACATTTAAAAAGCCAAATGGCTCTCCGTGTTAACGTTGATGTAAAAGAGGAGTTTGTCTGACAAATCGTTAGTATGGCAAACTACAGTTTCGCAGTCACCAAAGCCAACTTAGAAACGATCATTAATCTTAAACAAATAGGATGAAATGTTCTGAAATGACGAAATGCATCTAGACGTGTAAATGGCTTTCAAAATATACACTGGACTGGCATAAATTTATTTTAAAAAACCATGTTACATTAAAACCTTTTAATTTGATATTTTGTAAACGTATGTTTTACTAGCACTGGAAGTGTCTTCTTCACTGAAGATGACGAAAAATCAAAACGCGTTTTAACTTACATCAAACCCAGCGAATAAAGGACCCAGAAAGTGATCCAGAGTTTCAAATAGCATATTCGTATTATATCGGGTCCTTAATTTTTACAAATGGAGTTAAGTTTCAAAAGTATAACTTGTCATTTTTTGGAGTACAAGTAGAAATTCGAGATTATATGTAAATAAACTGTTTTTATAGCAGAAGCAAGTGTGTACGTTTTAACAAAATATGTCCAAAAAGTGGAGCAAAAATATACCATGTTGAAGTATCTCCTTCTACATTATACCACAATAACAAAAAAGTAGTGATGCTTTTATTAAATGATACCTTTATTATCCTTGTCTCTCTGATCTAGATTTCCAATGAGGCGCGGTTCACATGTCCCGATTTGCTGTGTTAAATTAATAAAAACATAGAATATAAAGTAGCACTACATTGCAACATAAATATAATGCCAAAATGCATCTGAAAAACCATCCCGCCGAGGATAGGCATACCAAAATAATCGGTAACGACCAAACTTCAATAAATTACTGTTTAATTCCTATCAACTTCCTCTCATACTTTCTCCGTCCTCCATTCCTTAAACACTATCTGTACCTCTAATTTTGGTCTGAGTATTATGTGAGGAAGCTATAATTGCTATGAACTACTTTTCCCATGGAGAGTACATAATAAACTGAAATTTAAGTAAGAAAAATGAAATATTGTTTTTATGGCATAGATTAAAATCTGCATTTTGCTTGGGTCTTGAAGGTTTAGTATCATCGAACGCCGTATAGCCTCGCTATGTGTTCACGGAAATACTTTTTCCTGATCAGTACTCTCTCTCGCTCTCTCTCACTCTCTTTCTCTCACTCTCTCTCTCTCACTCTCTCTCTCGCTCTCTCTCACTCTCTCTCTCACTCTCTTTCTCTCACTCTCTCTTTCTCTCACTCTCTCTCTCTCACTCTCTCTCACTCTCTCTCTCACTCTCTCTCTCTCGCTCTCTCTCTCTTTCTTTCTCTCCCACACTCTCTCTCTCTCTCTCTAATTCTCTCTCGCTCTCTCTCTTTCTTTCTCTCCCACACTCTCTCTCGCTCTCTCTCTTTTTTCTCTCCCACACTCTCTCTCGCTCTTTACTCTTTACTCTCCATTACTCCTTATCCCTTTTTTGTGTATATACCAGCACACGCAAACCTTTATGCATTTTATGCTACAAATATACTAAGGGCTAGAGGAATGAGGAAGTGAGAATTGGCAGGCACGACGTTTTCTCTGATGATGATTAAGTAACAGGTTCATTACCTTGAAGACTCCAAGACCAAGTTTCATCAATACAATATACTCAAAACATTTGATATTATGCCATTATTTCCACTGCACTCACAATCGGAAGGAAACTACTAAGATATACGATATGTCCAAAATTAAATTGAACCTTCTTTATCACATATTAATATTTATTTGACAACAGTTACTTTAAAAACGATGTTACGTTTTGACTTACATGCTTCGAAATAAAATTAAATTAGGTATATATTTTTAATAAGATGCCATTTTATTGTCCGAATGCTTGTCAAGCGCGCCATATCTTCCGAAAGGGGAACTGCTACTCGCCCTGAATGTGCGAAATTAACAAAAGATTATTTTTTGGGAACGGTTTCTACCTTAAAAATACACAAGTTTTTGTTAACACAAATTTAATCAAAATTAATCATCGATTACATCACGTGAATTGCAACAATGCTAAACAAATTTTGAGGTTTTTTATTTATACAAATTATTTGTTTATGGTTTTTATCTAATTTTAAAAATATGTGTGTATATTAAGAACTATTACTTTCTCCTTTATTATTTTAAAATTCAAAATAAATTAAGATATTTTTCAGGAAGGTTTTCTGGTTTAGTAACGCCTACAACTTCAGCAACCCGCAAAATTTAATAAATATATAGATAATAATTATTATGGCTGTCGTCACATGAAAGTTTGCAAAATGCTTGTTGAACTTTGAGGTTTCTTGATTGCATAAATATTGACTCTATAAAGATTGAACATTTAAATATAATCATTTTATATCACCTCTTTCTATCTTCTGGTTGTTTTGGAATTTTTATTAATTTTAAAATTAATTATGTTTATTACCAACCCTTTCTTTGCTAAGTTAAGCCTAATAAACGTATTTATTTACATGTTAACAATTAGTCACAGCTACTTTTTTGATATTCAAAAGAGCTTTAACTGAATCTTTAGTACTCTTTTCTAAAGCAGAAGGCTTTCAATTTTTGTAAAGGAACTTATTTTCTAAAGGTTAAAACGTATTCCCTGGAAATGCTTAACCAAGCCCTAGGGTGAAACATTGTAAAAAGGTTATTACAAGGCTTCGTACCTAGTTTTTAAATAATTCAAAAAACGAAATTGTCGAGAAGAGAAGTGGAGAATGACTGAGAGCAAGAGTGTTATCCTTAATGTGGGGCATAAGCCCGCCTCATCAGCTTCTGCCCTACAAAGGAGAGCTAATCTAATTAAAAGGATGAATTAATAAAATCCTGAAAGCAGAGGGGAGCATTGACGTAAAATTGGAAATGCCAGCACACAGGTTCTTTTCAAAAGCCTCCTTCGTCTTGAGATAATGGTCAGATCCATTGTAAAGACATTAAACGGCCAAAACACACTTTGACCCAACCCCTTCTTAAAAGCCTTATTGAATTGATCTAAAGTCTCCAAAACCTAATTACCACACTTAACTAACAAAATTTAATGTACAATGGGATTTTTCTCCATCCTTTGCACTCTGTTAAATTCCTTTGAAACTTTGTACTTGAGAAAAGAAATAAGCCAATAATTAAAATGTTAATCAACTTTTAATAAACAGTTTTTTTTTTATTTTTATGATATTTCCTCATTACACTTTGCAAAACTTCCTTGTGAAACGTTTTCCTATAAATCAAACACTTGCCGAACATAAACTTTTCAAACTAAGACTTATAAAGAAATAGAAAGTGGAAAATTGTTGGCTGATGTTAACAAAGTTAAAAATGGTTAATAAAAAAGTAACTTCTTATAATCGAAGTTACAATGTAGTAATGTACCGAACAACTTGAAATTTTTGTAGGTGAAGGGTCAGGGTATTGTGCCGAATGAAGCACAGCATTGAATCATGGCTTTTGCTTTCCTCAGGGCAAAATTAAGTAATCAAAGAATAAGCATAAAAACCAACAAGACTCATTTTGTTACAAAAGGATGTTTTACATAGTTAACGAATTGAGTTTTAGGAGTTATGAAATATTTTATTTTTAAAAATAATAATAACAAAGTACATTTCTTGGTTTTTAAGTTTATTCTTTGATCACCGAGTTTTGCTCTGAGGAAGGCTAAATATAAGTATTCAGAATTCGTGAGATGCGGTCTGGTATGATGTAGTTTCAGAAAAACATTTTCTTTATCGTGATAACGTTTCAATGTTTATTGAGATCATCTTCAGAGCTCAAAGTGTTTGTCTTCTGTTTAATTGTGCCATTCGTGCGTGTCGTGTTAAGAGTGCCCGTCGAGTTAATTGAATATTGTATTTGTATTTGATATATAATGTAAATAAACAATAAAGTAATTTTCTATTAAAAAATCATGAATAACGTAAATTTGGAAGGAAAGAAAGTATTCAGATATATACTACGTTGATATTCTAGAATGCTAGTCTCTCGTTTGTACCTCAGGTTGTCAAATACAGAATAAAAACAAAACATACAATATATATATATATATACATCATCACAAACATAGATGTCTGGTCACATTCACTCCCCCAGAGTACTCGATATTCCTCGGGGCGGCAACCCCTTCCTTTCACGCTAATAAATTACATTCATTACAATAAATTAACACAAACACAACTCTGGATAGAAACATAGAGGTCTGACTACATTCACTCCCACAGAGTATTCGATATTCCTCGTGGCGGGGTTGAACCCTCTCCACTCTCGCTAATAACTTACTTTTACTCTCCAGACGTCACACACGTTAGTCGATAATTAGTCAGAAATCGTGAGATGCGGTCTGGTGTGATGTAGGCTTTAGAAAAACATTTTCTTTATCGTGCCAACGTTTCGATCTTTATTGAGATCATCTTCAGGGCTCAAAGTGTCTTCTGTGTAATTGTGTCATTCTTGCGTGTCGTGTTGAGAGGGCACAGCCGTATTGTAAGTGTTGACTGTTAAATGAGGGACCCGAATAGCATATAATAATCGCTGTACTATCAAGGAATGAATGTGTTACAACGATGACATGTGTACGAATATCTGCAGTAAATACAGGAAATAAAAATTGACTAAGTATAGTTCGAATCTTCACCAACTAAATATTTGCATCAGGTCTATCAGACTGTGCATTAGAGATTAAGTCGAACTCAAAAGTTTCATCAACATTTCGATAGTTCTACTTGTTTATTTTTAGTCGCGAATAACTCAATACAGACATATAATAAGTGAATAGATGTGTAATCCCTATGTTCTAAAGAATATTTTCTGTCTAATTGCGACAAAGAAAAATGTTTTTTACATACTAGTACTACCATTTGTTTTGTTGGTAGTAGATTAGTAATGTTATTTCACCTGTAAAATACATTGGTTTTGCCATCTGCATATTTCACTACAATACACAAAAACATAAAAAATTGTTAAAAGTATTAATACGATAGTGTATTTAAAATTGTGCATTATAAATAATAATTTAAAGCAAAATTTATTTTCAAAAATAAAAATAAAAATTCATACGACTGTCGCTTGGCAATGTGAAAATTATGAAAGACACCCCTTTGAGGTGGAGAGTAGAATAAATAAAACAGTCATACACCCAACACTCGACCTCCAGCTCTTTTCAACCTCTCTATAATAGTAAATTAGACTTTGGAGTGACTTTTCTTGCACTTTCATTTGAATGAGAGATTACATTGACGATGTACATGTACTTGTTTTAAAAACAACCAACTCTAAAACATTGTTCTAAGGGTATTTAAAATACAATAGTGGAAGCCGTGCTTTTCTTAGGTCGGGGGAAGGTGTTGTATCACCGGGCGCCGTATTATCGAGCAAAGGAGCTAACATAACAAGATATTTTTCTTTTCTGATTACTCTGTCTGTCTGTCTGTCTGTCTCTCTTTCCCCCTCTCTCTCTCTCACTCTCTCTCTCTCTCTCCCTCTCTCTCTCCCTCTCTCTCTCTCTCTCTCTCTCTCTCTTTCTCTCTCTCTCTCTCTCTCTTTCTCTCTCTCTCTCTTTCTCTCTCTCTCCCTCTCACTCAGTCACTCACTCTCACTCTGTCTTACAAACACACACACAAACACTCTGTCAGCCAGTCACCATTCACGAAATTGATTTAATTACACAAACAATACTGGTGTAAAAAGGTTTTTGTTACACAAATGAAATTTGGCATGGCAGTTTCTCATTTCGTCTGCTGGTATTTTATTGATGGTTTTATGAATTTTAAGACGGCGCTGATGACTAGGCCTCTTCTCGCCGAGAGGGTTTCCGTCATGACTTTATATCCCTGTTCAAAAGCGAACTCGTTGAACCGCGAACATACATCGAAAGTAGACTGATTATTAAACGAACAGCTAACAGGGTATTGTCATGTAAAACTGTAAGCATACGTATATTGTGTCGAAATATAAATCCGAATTTAGTTATCGAAAGAAAAACTGTAAGGCGCGGTAAAGAGAATGCCGACAGAGATTAAAAGCCGGCGCCAGGTTTCCCTTTGGGTTGTTTTAATAAAAGGGGAAAACATTTCAACTACAAACTAACAAAGTTTTAAATGGATGTTGAATGATATAAGCGAAATTTATTGAAAGTTACTCTTAGCCCTGACAAAGAGTCCTATGTCATTAACAACTTAGAAAACAGCCGGTTTTAAAGTAGTTGACTTCTCAAGTTCTCTATTTAAGGGGCCATTATTTGTTCAAAGAGTCAATCGCCACGTTTAACTATCGCCGGTCGAGAAGGGGGAAAACAAAGCTATAGCTCGAACTCATGTGCACTTTGTGAGATGTCGCAAACCTTAACGACCTCAGTGGTTTTCTTCTTCACTCGGTGGGCAACCCGTGCGTCTTGAATATTTACAATCCGTATGAGTGACAAGAGTGTGATCTCCCTCTCCTTCTCACTCACCCACTCTCTATCAGTAACGACCAAACCTCAATAAATTATTGTTTAGGTCCCTTCACCTTCCTTTCATGCTTTTTCCGTCCTCCACTCTTCATGTACGGCCACTTTCTCTAATTTTGGTTTGAGTATTATGCTGTTAGGAAGCTATAATTGCTACGAACTACATTTCCCACATGATAAGTTGATAAACTGAAATTTAGGAAAAAAAATAAAATGGAGTAAGGCAGTGAAAGTAGACTAAACACTGCATTTTGGGAAGTCATGCAGGTTTAGTAGCACAGAACGCCGTACAGTCAAGACAATTGTTCACGAAACTATTCTTTCGGATTAGCTCTCTCTCTCTCTCTCTCTCTCTCTCTCTCTCTCTCTCTCTCTCTCTCTCTCTCT